>NC_134676.1:26700991-27002609 GCF_030463565.1 Pelecanus crispus | reverse complement strand
TGAGCAGTACTTATTAATTCATAATAGGGGGTTTAGTTAAGAGGTTTTGGAAAGGGAATGGAAATGGCTCGGCTGTTTCTCCTGTTCAAAAAAATCTGCATTAATATTTCCCCATTTTTTAAAGCAGAGGTTGTATTTGCTTGTCTTGTTTGATGTGGTTCATTGTCTGTTGGTTACTGTATTGGGTTTGCGTGGCAAGGTTTTGGTAGCGGGGGCCTCCAGGGGTGGCACCTGTGAGAAGCTGCTGGAAGCTTCCCCTATGTCCAATAGAGCCAATGCCAGCCAGCTCCAAGACGGACCCACTGCTGGCCAAGGCCGAGCCCATCAGTGATGGTGGTAGCACCACCTCTATGATAACTCATTTAAGAAGGGAGAAAAAAAACTGTGCAACAGAAACTGCAGCCAAAGAGTGGAGTGAGAATATGTGAGAGGAACAAGTCTGCAGACACCAAGGTCAGTGAAGAAAGAGAGGGAGGAGGTGGTCCAGGCACTGGAGCGGAGATTCCCCTGCAACCTGGGGTGAAGACCATGGTGAGGCAGGCTGTGCCCCTGCAGCCCATGGAGGTTAACAGTGGAGCAGATATCCACCTGCAGCCCGTGAAGTGGAGGACCCCATGCTGGAGCAGGTGGATGTGCCCGAAGGAGGCTGTGACCCCATGCGAAGCCCGTGCTGGAGCAGGCTCCTGGGCAGGACCTGTGGAGCCGTGGAGAGAGAGAGGAACCCACGCTGGAGCAGGTTTGCTGGTAGGGCTTGTGACCCCATGGGGGACCCACGCTGGAGCAGACTGCACCTGAAGGCCCCACGCTGGAGCAGTTTGTGAACAACTGCAGCCTGTGGGAAGGACCCATGTTGGAGCAGTTCATGAAGGACTGTCTCCCATGGCAGGGACTCCACGCTGGAGGAGGGGAAGAGCGTGAGGAGTCCTCCCCCTGAGGAAGAAGGAGTGGCAGAGACTACATGTGATGAACTGACGGCAACCCCCATTCCCCGTCCCCCTGTGCTGCTGGGGGGGAGGATGTAGAGAAATTGGTAGTGAAGCTGAGCCCAGGAAGAAGGGAGGGGTGGGGGAAAGGTGGTTTTAAGACTTGGTTTTGCTTCTTGTTATCCTACCCTGATTTGACTGGTAATAAATTAAAGTAATTTCCCCAAGTCAACGGAACAGGTATGTTCATGATCTCTGGCTTCATGATTGGCATGTGTCCTCTGGTCACACAGCCACTTATCTGCAGTGGACAAGTACCCAGTCCTGATGGCTGGTGGGACTGTGGAGTCCTCATGAGTGAGGGAGATGGAGTGAAGATACAGTTTGCAATTCATCCAGTTCAGTGCTCTCTCTCTGCTTATGACTGATGGGCCTCAAGAAAGAGAGGAGATGGGAATGACAGGCACAACCACAGTATTACAGAAAACAAAAAAGAAAATCACGAAAGGGGAAAAATAATGGAAAACATGCCAGTTTAAATGCATGAAATGGAAAATTTTCCCAGAGACGGAGAGTGAAAGAGCTAACCAGAACCTACACATCTAAGTATTGCAGTGACCCTCCAGGTTCTGTATATTAAGGTAAATATTCAACAAATATTTCCATCACAACTTCTAACACAAGTTCAAGAACTAGTGAACTTTAGCACTAATGAAGCTAAAGTTCATTTAAAAACAAAACAAAACAAAACAAAAAATAACCCACAAACTGTTCTTAGAAACTAGAGATAGGGAACAGACAATCTGGTCAGTCTAGGTCAACACAAGACTGCTCGTTACAGAATTGCTTTCTGAACAAAGCATCCTATTTAATTTTATTGTATCTGACTAATGCAATTTTTGGTATTTGACAGGAAACAGTTTCCGAGACAATTATTTCAATGCAGAAAGTAATACTGACACACAGCCCACATTTTCTTAATTTCATCTTATTACCACCTTGCTGCTTTGACCTCATTTCATCACTGTTTAACAAAGCCATTAACAGTAGCTTTGTTTTTCTCATAAATCATCCCACCAACCCTTTGATCCTTTTGACACCTGCTTCTTACTTCCTTTGATTCTGTCAACATCTTTTTGTAACAGGTACCTTAAATGGCCTGCAATTCAACCAAATGTAAATGAGTTATAAAACAGCGAAGAAACACTTTTTCTTTCCCTCCCTTCCTTGGTCCATAGAATATTTTTGCAGACAACTGGAACTGATCTTTTTTCATTACTATCTCAAACTCAGATCTTACGTATTTTCCCATTTCTTTAAATATTAACAGTTTTTAGGTTTCCCAGAACCATTTGCTTTTTAGTTTAAACTGCATAGCTGCATAGTATTAAATAACATTTTTCAAGAAAAAATTGAATATAGTGTTTTTCCTGCTGATATTTAATTTGGGAGGATGGATGCTGAATGAGGGATGCTACTATGATGTCTATCTCTGCTGGTATTTTCTTAACAGATTCTTGTCCTGAGAAATTATGTATTAGTTCTGCACGACAGTGAACTGTGAGTTCTAAAGAATTACTTATGGAATCATGTGAATTATGGTACAATAACACTTTTTTCACATGTCCAGTGAAACAAAATTAAGACTCTGTGTGTGTATGTAAGACTCAAAATACATTTTGAAAGTTAACTATGTAACAAGCAATCACATTATTATAAATATTAAATATCATAAAAACTGCAACAGACAGTCACTTGCTTTTATAATATTTTCCAGACAGTGCATGTGTGTTTACAAATTTAACTGCTCACATATCTAAATAACTATCTACCTTTTGCTGGAACAAACCAATGCGTAGGTGGTGAATCTTCCAGCTGAGCTGAGCAAACACATTAGTACACAGACAAATCAGTGAAAGAGAGCCAAAACAACTTCCCTCTAAAGGCAGAAACTCATTTAAGCAAATGAAAAAAACGCATAATCGTTAGGGAAACTAGTTTATCTTCTGTTTCTGAAAGGATAATAAATAACAGACACAACTACAGTGTGGGCCATGCCCAGGAAATCTGTGAGGTCTCTTGGACCACACAGTCCCTCCAGAAAGTCACACGTAGTAATGATGAAGCAACTAACCCACTCAGGGCAACACTCAGATCACTTACATATGGCTAGAAAAGTAGAGACAGACATTCACCAAATGGTTACCAGCACCTCAAGAACTACTACCACTGCCAGACTGAACACTGGCTATCCCAGTGGCATTTGAGCATGCAGGAATAGCTACAGGCCTCTGCACAGGCTTGCACCCCTAAATAATTCCAACGCAACAGAAGAAACACATGAATTTTTAGACAAAGTCTTCCAGTGACCACTTAATTTATTTTTTTAAACTTCAAGATGCGAAAGCTTTCAGAACTGAAGAGCCCTCTGAGCCACAGCCAGCAACCACAGAAGTGGGTATGGATCGTCCTGTGCCAGCCTACAAGTTACAAACATCAAAACCTCCATGCAAAAGGAAAGGGAAAACCAACTACTTCCCAATCATGTTAAATTACAGAGGAAGGAGTATGAAATTTTTCATCCAACGGTTGCTTCTACTCCAACTGGCTGACAGGTGAAGAATGTCTGCCCTTTTTATAAAACAAATGTGTCCTATCTTCAAAACAAGATAAATTAAATAGGAGCCATTCAAAAACTTGGCTCTCAACAGAGATAATCCAGAGGGAGGACCAACTACTGAATAATTTCTTCCACTGTGACAGCATGTGAACTTCATAGAAAAAAGGAAAAAGAAAGAAAAAAAAGGACCAAGCTTCTGCTGCATAGACAGGTTTAGGCTGACTATAGCCATATATAGTAATTTTCTCCTTTAAATCTTTATCTCAGTCAAATGAAGACACATGCGTAAAAAAGTCCCAAACCTAAAATAACATATCCATGGAAAAATCAAGATTCAAAGCTTAAAATGTGGATCAGCCTCTACTCACTAAGGACAATGCTGAGTAGCAATTTTCATTCCTTCCTTGGTTCATAAACAAAGACTATTACTACAACACTCCATTAATGGAGTAACAGCATGCACATGTTAAAACAAAAGAAACCTTTAACTTGAACTAGTTAAATCCAGAGCTACTAGGACATATAACTCACCCAGGATCAAATAATTTAGAGTTATATGCAGAAACAGAACAGTAGTGTACAGCACAGAGACTTTAAGAATTTGCCAGTTGCGAATAGCAGAGCCAGCAGCCTGACATATTTATTATTTTTTAAACAGGACACTGGTTTCACTGCAAGACCAGCAGACAGACTATTTCTATCGTCTGGTAATGAGACAAACACAGATTAAGAGGTACACTCTTTGTTTCTCACAAGTGAAATCAAGATGTCCATGGCGATCCAAAGACAACAGAGTGCTCCTGGCCCTGAGCAAGGAAGGTCACAGACCTTGTTGGGGAGAAAGGAGAGAGCTGCGGGTCTGCCCAGAGGAGCCCAGATTTCAGAGCCCATTTGTTGAGCCCCTGCGCCCACCCTTGCACCATCACTTAGACACTTAGACCTTCTGCCCGCTCCTCTCTTTACGAGGACAATGCCCTGCACACGGGACTCTTCTACATGCCTGCAAATATGAAGCCAGTGCTTATTTGTTACTATTTCATGTAATGTTTTTAGCTATTCTTATCAATTACAGTTCCTTTAAAAAAAACAAGTGCTGTACTGTACCTGCTTCCTCTCTGAATAAGGAGATACATAATGACGTTTTGAGCTTCTGAGGCTTTGCAGGAAACCATGGAAAACTAACACTAAAAACAAAACACTCCTTTCTAAACAAGAAATGGGAAATAAGCTTTTTATTTCTGAGAATTTGACCGAGGAGGGGCACATAATGGTCTAAGTCAGCCTACAAAAAGTAAGCATTGGATAATTTTGTTTCCCCCTAGATTGCAAACTGCTTCAACATGCTACTCAATAGGACTGTAATTGCCCAATCTTCATTTATCAGACAAACATCTTCCTGAGATGGGCCATAATGTCTGAGGATTTTAGAGATAATGTGGAGTATATTACGTGTGTTTCCAAAGATGGCTACACATATACTGCTCCCCTCAGCTGATGAATGATGCCTCAGCCCAGACAGACACAGGTCTGATGCACTGGATTTTAATTAACCAGTGCTTTTAAATAACCTTTCACATGTTCAGATACAGAAAAACACAAGTGAGTAATGACAGCATTGATTTTGATCAGTCTTTGTCTTTGTTCAGTCTTTCCAGTAGAGGAAAGAGACATTCTCGTTTTCCAAATTTTCTGGCTTGTTTGATGCAAATCTAAACTCTTCATCCTCACTGAAAAAAAAAAATTGTACTCAGTAAAGTAATATATTCTACTTAGTCACAAGAGCAAGCATGAACAGAAAGTGAAGCAATAAACATCAATGCCTGCAAATGTAGACTGTCCCTTGGCAGAGAACTCTATGGCCATAGATAAGGATTCAGAATGAAAAACTTCAAATTGAAGATTTATTAATTGGTTATTAAGTTATTTTTTATGACAGTGTCAGAAGTTCTTGTGCATTTGAGACAATTTCTGACATCTTTAGGAATCATATAATATAGAATGAAGAATAAAATAGTGTCTGACAACTTTGACAGACATGTATTATTATTAGTAGTAGTAGTATTACCATGCTCAAAATTTTAAACATGATTATTGCAGGAGGAAAGAATAGTAGTAACGACTTCTTTGGATTATCATTTAATTAATGATCTCCCTTCCATAATCTAATCTCCACAAAGAGTATTTAACAGTTTTCTCCTAAAAAGTATGGTCTGGTTACATAAAAACTTAGAAGGATCACTATCATAGGTACTATGTCCGAGGTCAATGATCAATCGATCGATTGATTGATAGCTAGATAAAAGGCCATTTTTTTTCCTTTTGTTTCTTTTGCAGTATAACTCAATAGCAAAAGGCTAAATGGAGAAAAATCATTAAAAAGATTTTGTTTGGACTGTTTTCACAGATTGTATCTAAAGTGTGAGCTGTTCAGATGTATTCCTTGATTCTCTGGCAAAGAACCTTGCACTATTCATCAGCTAAAAGGCAGACTGTTAGATATCTCAACAGTAGCTTCATGTCACCTGACATCTCAGTATAATCAGTTAACGACATGCCTGAACCTTCCCCTGTCCATACAGAAGAGGTGTTTTAGTCCAACAGAAGAGCTGGACAACTTTCCTGTCTACACAGAAAACTTATCTTCCTTTACCAATTCCGAAATACCCAGCTGTGATGCTGTCAAGTATGACTAATTACATTTGGAACAGCTTTAATAAACCTTCAGAGAAGAGAACTGTATTTGCTATATGCAAATACATCATCAGTTCAAATATTTGCAGGTATCAGATGATGATATTTGAACATGAGAATACTTCTGAGTTTTCCTACAGTTTATTCTTAAGGTAGTCACAAAATAACTCTGCTGTAGTAACATTAATTAATGTTCACTAGTGTGTGGAGATCAAAGTGGCTACTATATACAAACATCCCAAAAATAACAAAACAGCACTCACAGTTATTTACAACAAACTTCGACAATCTCACCTACACGAACGCAGGTGTTGTCTTTTCTTCCCACCTCCAAAGCCACATACTTCAATGAAGTCCACTTCAGTATGTGAAGTAAACTGTACAGAGTTTCTGTATGATCAATCTCCTTCAGCAGCAGACATGGGAACAGACTACAAAGGCTCAGGAAGGAACTTCTTAATACCTGCATGATCCTTGCCTCTTTAATCCAGCCTCCACTGCAGCAGCAGAGGATAACCTGGGAACAAAACCACCAGTCACATGGAACAATCTAATACCCGGTACAAAAAACCCTCTATGGCAGTATAATCACTGCACAGGCTTTCTGCCTCCAGGCAAAGTTACTTTCCCCCATGCCTCAGGCCACAGAGAATAGGAGGATAAAATTGTTTATTTGGCATTGTGAGAATAGAGGAAACATTTAGGTGATAAGACATGGACAAGCCTGCAGATACAGTCTGGAGTGAAAGGCTTTGTTAATGTAACCCCCATAGCCACTTTGGAAAACCCAGTGAAAGTGTGTTAAATGTATTAATACATGACAGAAAAGTAAAGAGTGCATGTGCAACACATGGCTGTGTCTTCATTAATGCCAGACTACCATCTGGTACATTACCATCTGGTATGATCACCACGCAATACAAATTTACCCCTGAGCAGGTGCGGACACAATCACATTTCTGTCAAGTTTGCCAGAGAGCAGGATGCTGCATTCACGCTGACTTCACGCCAGCTGAAGTAGGACGAACAATACCTGGTCTGGCACTGTCAGAGTCGTAGAGAGATGAACAACATCTGACAGAGCAGAAAACCTACTAGTACATGGTTAACATTAAAATTTGGGCTGACGAGGTATGTTTACGTGAAATGTTTCCATTATGCGGTTATGGGGTTTTGATCTGCTAGTGAGTGCCCTAAAGACGTACCATTGAATCAACACTCTAAATCAATCCAGTAAATCAGTGTCTGTAGAATAGTAAGTAGCACAGCATCCTTCTCCCTCTATACTGCTCTGTCCCCATCAGACATCTAAGAGCTCTCAGTCTTTTCTCTAACTCTCCAGGGAATCTCACATATTTTGTGCTCATGTCAGCAGTTAAAATGTATCTATAGTAGAAGGGAGAAGGGCAGAGAAACAAAAAACTTCCACATAAAATACGATTTCACACACGCATAGGAGAAAATAAATCAGAAAAACAAAGTTAGGATTACAGATATAGCTGCTTAGATTGCCTAAATGAGACAATATGTATTATCTCATCTGGCAGTTTAGCATGACTGAAATGAAACATAATTTGTAGTTGAAGCCAGCTGGCAGGAGACAGACAAATGTTCATGGTAATTTCTGTGTTTTGTTAAAAATGTACTTGTGTCTTAAATTATAAGGAAAATGAATAGGAAGCTTTCGGTCTACAGAGTAAAAGATCTGCAAGATGCTACCCTGAGCTGCTAACTCACAGAAAACTGTCTCTTGAGTTTTTACAATTTAAAAGACAAATCTAAAATTATGCCAGGTCAAATCTTCTACCCAGCACCCCCGTTTCCAAAAGCAGCCAAAAGCAGATGTCTGGGGAAGAGGATAAGAATAGTGTAAGAGTTTAGTCATACTTTCCCCAAATACTCTCCAGTCTCCAATAATTTGCAGCTCAGGGACTTTCAAAGCCAGAGGTCATGCTTATGTATTTAATAATCCCCTACAGACTTTTTCTTCCATTCATTTTGTCCAGTCTCCCTTTGAATCGGTACAAATATTCAGTATCCACCACGTTTTGTGGAGTTACAGAACTTAATGATATGTGCATGAAACAAAACTACTCTTTTTGCTGTTCTGAACCCAACACCTGCTAATTTAATTTCCATGCTCATTAGTTCTTGTACCGGGAGAGACAATGAACAACTGATCCCTATCACCCTCACCATGCCATTCATGTTTTTATAAAACTGTCATTGCATCCCCACTTGCTTCTTCTCCTCACCCACTTAACTGTTCTTTGTATGGAAGGTATTACGCATCTCTGATTGTCCTTGCAGTGAACAGAAAAAGCAAAATATGCACTTATATCTTTCTACTATGGCCTTACCCTCCCTGAATGTTCTTTTTATTCCCCAATAACCTGTTGGCCTTACAGACTCTCTGTAGCAGACTTCCTGCTCCTCAACTTACTCCTCAAATTTTTTTCTAACATGCCTTCTTACAGACATTTAATTCTGCCAGAGTTTGAACTTTCTGTTTTCCTCTTTCACACACAACTTGTACTTTTTTAACCACAACTACTACTCCTGAAAGTGCATTTTTCAACGGGCTTTGATTATACAGTGAACTAGTATTAATATTACAAAAATAGACAAGGATGGAGGCCAACAGTTTCTTGTGAAAGTATTTGCTTCCATCACCTGTAAATTATTGGAAAGACTTGAGGAGAAAGGAGGTTTCCCTCTGAGCACTAGCACAGGCATGAATTGTTCTCCCCAGTCCACAGGAGTACCAGGAGTCTGGTGAAATTTTCTTTCCACAGGTCTTCAATACACATGGCTAATTTAAATCACTTGTGATACAAGGAAAACACTTTGTCCTAAAATTTTCTCTCTCCTCTACATTTCCTTCCCTGAAAAGGATCATTACAAGCAGAAAAGAGAGACTTAGTTAAAAATTTCTTCCCTTTTTTTAGGTAAGATTTCTGAAGAATATTTGTTTCAGTATTTTCAGGATCTGTATGATGTGATAAAGTAAGCCATTCTATTTCCAGACAAAGTTACTAATCTAGAAAAGGTAGCATGTTTATTGGAGGAAAAGATGAAATTCAAAATTACAAACTGGAGGAATGACCTGAAAAAAAAAGTCATCTTCAGTAAGAACATGTGCAAGATGCTACAGTGAGGCAGAAATAACCAGCTATAAAATGATCAGTGAGAACGTCTTAGAAAATGTGTCCTTGGATGAGGATCTGGTGGATCACTGCCTGACCATGAACTTTTTTGCTGAAAAAAAGGACACACATCATGTCAGTAAGCATGAAGAGGATCCCATTCCAATTTATTCAACATCATTAAAACCTCAAGTGGAACACAGTCTTAACTTAGAACAAAACAGATCTGAAGTAATGGACAATAACCCAAAGAAAAGCAACAAAAATAACTGGTGTACAGAAAACAGCACCTGCGAGGTCAGAGAATTGAGCTTAAAGAAATAGCAGGCTATGATAGTTAAGAAGAAACATAATAAAACACATTGTAAGAAGAAAAACAATTATTTGCTTTGACCAAGACAGATGTAGGATGAGCAGTTATGGTGTTAAACTGGAACAAGAAAGGTGTGAATTGGATAACATGAAAAGAAAATGTTCTCATGGCATGATGATGTAAGAGAGACTGTTAAGTTCCTTAGAACAAGTCACAGACGACAGATATGGATGATCCTAACTTGAGGCGGATGAATGGACTAGATGACATCTTAAGGCCTCTTCCAGTCCTGTCATTTTATGATCTTTCCTTGGGACCTGAGGCAGAATCTCTTCTTTTCAGTGATTTAACAAAAAAAAAAGGGGGGGGGGGGGGCGGGGGGAGGGCAGTGTTTGCAGGGCTGCCTTGGAAAAAATGAGGTTACAAACAACCTGCTCACACATAAACTATCCATTCAGACTCTTTCCCTGCCCAACCCCAAGAAGCCTGGGGAAAGAAAGGAAGACTAGCAGCCAAGAGCTGGAGAAACTGTGGTGAAAGTGTGGACTTCTACTCTCCGACCTTCCCCAGATGTTCTTTAAATGCGGCTTGGAAGCAGATTCATACTACGCAGAGTACAGTGCATACATGCATGTGTGACACTCCTGATGCACCCTGAAAGCAACAGATTGCGCATCTACTGTGCAATGCATGCAATGTGCAACAGAAAAAACAGGTAGACTCTGCTGATACGGGCTGATCAAGTGCCAATGAATTAGAACATTCCTAAGGCTCTGGTCTTTCACTCTTTCACACTAACACGTCCCATTCTTGCACTGAGCAAGCTCAAGAAAGGCTGGATACTTCTGTACTCCAAATTTGGCTGCGATGAAAGGCAAGCTCTAATTCAAGCTGTCAGGGCTGTCATGGAATGCGGTCTGGGTCACTTAGATATAAAGATTGGTTGAAGGTAATTACACTGATTTTATGCAGTCATGATCATGACTAATGACTGAATAAACATGTATGCGCAACACAAACCTCATGCACATTTCTGCAAACTGGATACCTCTGCTAAATTATCTAGCATCTCAGCAGAGCAATCAGCTGGGCAGTCTGTGGAAAATCTTGCACGCCAGCTGTCAGGTACTATGTCTATTAGTAGCTTAAAGAAAACCTAAAACAGAGAGAAAAATGGGATCTTTGTTAACTCTTGAAAGGTAAACCATACCAGAGCAACACTGTCCTGAGAAAAATCAATGCAGAGAGAGGAGACATAAGTTGCATGAAACTTTCTATTGAGCATAAAACTGTAACTTCATCATGATGCCAAACTTGGCCCACCACTTAATGTTGAACTTGTAAGTTAAAACAATTTTCTAAAAGCACAGAAACAAATCCACATATATGACTGAATTTAAAATTAACGTATACGCAACTAATCTCAACATGTAAAAACATATGTAAGAATACGCTACCATATTTAGACTAGAACTTACATTTGAAATTTTCTCATAAACTTTAAATTATTCAGACTTGTCTGTGCAGAATGAAGCTCCGGTTTTACCAGGTGTCTGTTCTGAAATAGAGTTACAATTGCTAAAATTGTCATGATGACCACGTATACTTACTGCCTTATTTTATGAAATAAGTGAGTTCCACAGAAGGCTGAGAGCGCTATAGTATTTGCACAAGATACCCTCCACTGTTTATCCTACAAGCACAATTCAATACGTTCTATTCATCGGTACTTAACAGTTGTGCAGAAAGATGCTGCCATTCTTTCCACACAAAGAACTCTCTTGAGAAATTCTGTGCAAATCTTGCTTTAGTAAACTCCACACACGTGACAAACTGTACTCTTATCTGCAGCACCTTCTCTTTTACAGGTATTTACTGCAGGAACAGTAACTACATTTACAGCACTGCATATATATCACTTATTTAACATTTCAGGGAAAAAACCCACACCACCCCTGTATATGAAATTACTTTTTGTTACAGGTTTCTCTGCACGAAATTACTGTTTGCACAGGACATATCAAAGCAATACGCACACACTAAGAGACAAGAGTACGTAACCGTTAAAATAAAGCTTCTTTCAAATGCATTTTGCCAGCATATAAAACTGGTGCAGTAGCACCACCACACATTTTAGTGATGAGGTCAGGTTTCGACAAATGAAAGTTCAATGAAAACTCTGAAAAACCTATTTACAATGATCCCAGACATAAGCCTTGCTAGCTGCAATTCAGTGACCTATGTAAACTGATTTGGCTTTCAGATAATCTCCCAGTGAATACTATTGCAAAATCTATAAACACAGATGGCACCAACTGGCACCCTATCTGCAATCTCAACAGAAGATCAAATACAGAGACTGAATCTATCCTCCCGCATCACAGGTGATTCTTTCCAAACAGGTTTAAAGGATTATGCATGGAAGCTGAACCAAAAAAGTTCTGTCACAGCCACCCAAAGTCTCAGCCACCCTGACAAGCTGCACTGCTTGAATGAAGCTGGTTTAAAAACTGTACAGCTTTTAATAAACCAATGCAACATTCAGTTCAGATCAGGCCCAGGTTAAAATTGCTACAATTATCATGTTGACCATTTCTATTAGCAGTATGCTTACAAGACTTTTTTCTAAACCACTGTAACAGAAGAAACAACTTGGGATCAAAAAGAATTGTGCAAGATGACAAAGGCCAACAACATACAGTCAAACTTTAAAATAATTATCAATTGTACTATTAAATTATTACTATTAATTGTACTAACCTTGTACTAAGTTTTATCTACAAAACTTACTGTTATTCATGTGGAACAGCATTAATACTGTTATTGGTGAATTGCTATAAACAATGCATGAGAATACATACAACGTATGCAGTGTCAGGTGCTAGCAAACACGAAGGTCAATTAGTGAACTCTAAAGCTAATTCAAACCCAAGACATTTTCACCAGTAAGATGTTAGATGCCATGTATAAAACATAAATCTAACAATATCTCCACAGTCTTTAAGATAATAAGACAGTATTAAGACAAAGTAATTTGAAATGGAGCATTGACACCAATAACAGAGGAGGCTGTACAGCTGCTTCAGCAATATTGCTTCATTAATCCTTTCTGAGCACTAGAAGCTGTATAATGGTGAAAATGAAAAGATCTGAAAATCAGCTTAAAGTAAGGCTTCCTTGTGTGTCTGGGTTCATTTATGATAGTCCTCTCACTGGCTGCAATACAATATGGTGTTTTCCCCAAGAGGTTTTTTCCCTCTTTTTTTTCTATTTCATTTTCATGTTTTATCATTTAGTTTCCATGCTTTCACCATGGGCCTCAAAGAAACCCTCAAAGAAAACACCAACCAACAACATTTAAACCAATATAAATAAGAAATGTTTTAAGGAACAAATATCGCTGCAGCACTCTGCTCATCCAGATACTTCTTAAACATTCTGGATTCTCCTTTGAATGTCTCACATCTAACTTTACTATACAGCTCCAAGCGGAGAAAGATAGTATCATTATGAAGACTGGAAGACAAGGAAAACTGGAGAAATTAATCTCTAGCAACAGACTGATTTTTTTTTTTTTTAATTAGATATATTGAATCAGAAACTGGATCCTATTGATTGTGTGAACAGCACAACAGTCTCTGAATATCTTCTGCTGTGACTTACTTGTGCTCAGTCATGGAAAAGCTAATTGCCCAGTTGCTACATGTACTCCCAGAATTTCAGCTATAGTCCTGATCCACTCACATAGATCAGGCACATTTGCAGTCATTTGCTTGCTTTTGCTGCAAACTTATAATTTAATTATTTTTTCATTGTGGATTTTGTTTTCTTTGGAATTACCTTCCACAAAATTATCTTCTAGGAAAATACTTCTAGGAAAATTGATTATTCTCTGATTAACTGGTGTTGAAATGCTTATCTGTGGTTTACATCTGACCTCCTAACGTCTAAACATAGGGAGAAACAAAGGCAATTAAAAAAATGTAAGATCCCAGATCGGCAGTGAAGTATTTTCCAAAATGCATTAACTATTTTCAATAATATAACATAAAAATGCCTGAAACTATTTGCTTTACTTAGAAGACTGTTTAAAAATAAAATAATAGAACTGTTGTTTACACAGCTTTCAGAGTATCTGACCATACCTCCCCAGCAATTTTAAAAGGCAAGTGATTAACACCACTAGTTTTTTATCTGGGCTTTACAAAGGCCCTACATTCAGCTTAATTCCAGTTCATCTGTATGTAGGACAATGATCTTGACAGAACGTATCCTGTTAGCTCCACATTTCCAGGGCAGATTTTAGGCACCACGACCTAGGAGAATCCTGTCAATTTTTGTGAAAGCTGGAAAACCAGAAGGGAGAAATAATCTAAGCAAAAGTCTTTGGCATCATTTTAACAGACTTGTCAGCTACAGTCACATCAGCAATTGTCTCTGCATCAAAGAAAGGGCTCTGAGAGCCAGTAACACCTTCCAGACGCTCACCACTTCTGTCCTGGTTCCCAAGTGAGTTCAAAATGTTGACACCCCAAATGATTTATCCCCTAGGCAGAAAGCAGAGAAATGGGAACCGTTGTGGGGGAAGGGAAGCACCAAGAGCAAGGAAGAAACTGGCAAATGGGAAGACACAGAAAGCCCCTGTTCATGGGGAAAGAAGGAATGGGGACACAAAACAGCTTCTCTCATTGCCAAAAGGCACGAGCAGTTCAGAAGTTGATCTTTGCTCTCCTCCCCACAAGCTGGATGGTGCCAAGGGTCAGCCAACAAGAGGAGCCGTGTGTGCTTGTGCCTGTGCACGAACACACGTGTGCGTAGGAAGCGAGGACAGCTAGGGACAGCAGAGCAGCCATCCTCACCCACTCTCCAAGCTTCACCACACGGCTCTGGGACTGTTGCATGGTGAGAGGGAAGCCCAGCCACTTCAGTGGGGGCTATTCCTGTGTGAAGAGACTTTTTGCTTTTCCCCTCGTGTCCTGGTTTCGGCTGGAATAGAGTTAGTTTTCTTCCTAGTAGCAGGCATAGTGCTGTGTTTTGGATTTAGTAGGAGAAGAATGTTGGTAACACACTGATGTTTTAGTTGTTGCTAAGTACTGCTTGTGCTAGTCAAGGACTTTTCAGCTTCCCATGCTCTGCCAGGTGCACAAGAAGCTGGGAGGGGGCACAGCCAGAAGAGTTGATCTACACTGCCCAAAGGGCTATTCCATACCGTATGACGTCATGCTCAGTATATAAACTGGGGGGGGTTGGCCGGGGAGCAGCGATCGCTGCTCGGGAACTGTCTGGGTATCGGTCGGCGGGTGGTGAGCAATTACACTGTGCATCACTTGCTTCGTATATTATTATTATTATTATTATTATTACTACTATTATATTGTTATTATTATCATTACTATTTTACTTTATTTCAACTATTAGACTGTTCTTATCTCAACCCAGGAGTGTTTCTCTCTCTTACTCCTCCGATTCTCTCCCCCATCTTATTGGGGCAGGGGGAGTGAGCGAGCGGCTGCATGGTACTTAGTTGCTGGCTGGGGCTAAACCACGACACCTCGTAACGAGCTGGCTTTAAGATACTGAGGGTGAGTTGCCTAGAAATTGGTTGTTGCCTACAGTGGATAACCAGGAATCTTACATCAGCTAGGAGCTGCCATCCCACATTCGACATGTCCCTTCGTCGCAACCACCGCTTCTTGGAGGGGAGCCCTCCAACTGGTATTGAATGTGTAACAAAGGAGAAGCTTCTGGAAATAAAAATTTTGATGAATAATAATTGTGTTCTTCACGTCGCTCAGGAAAATAATGAATCCTCCTTTTCAAGTAATTATTATTTAAACAGTAATGTCTACACCACAGGCAAAACAAAACATTGGGTTTCTTGCCTGGTGCCAGCTATATGGTCACCTGCAGCCCAACCAGGTTCTGCTGATGCAATAGCATACAGCACTCAATATGTCGTTGTCCTACTGTATTACAGAACACCACAAGCAATTTTCACAGCTACAAGCTAGAACATGGAAAAGGATCATGGCAATTACTGGCTTCCTTTCAGTCTTTGCCGGCAGTATTCCTGATCCAAACTTACCAGCCCAGCACAATCAAGGGTGACTTAGAAGATGTGGAGGAATATGCTTTGATTGAATAGGTTAAAAAAAAGACTGTAACATTCTTACACAGAAATGCTACATCCCATGCCAGTGATTTATACTTTTAAAAGCAAATGACACACCACTGTTACTTGCCTGACATGCGGGTACATCATCACGCAAGCATTTCCCAGCATGCTTAATAAAAACAGATGATTAACTAAAAAAAGATAAAGCGGGCAATTGCCTACATACTGATTAAATCCACTCCATGACCCAGACAGAGAAAACTTGTGAAGAAAGCAGCAATGTGATTAAAGCTGGAGTGGCTGCAACTAGCATATGCAATGAAAATCAAGGAGTGGTCTCATGAAACTGTGTCTGAGAAAACCCTCTCATTAACAACTGTCCTAACAGAGCAAACTGACGGTCTTTCTATACCCTGCATCTAACAATGGGTAGACATGGGTAAAATACTCAAGGAAGTGCCAGAGATTAATTTGGATTATATTTTTGTAGTATGTTTTATTCAGAAAAATAAATTGGAACATTGATTTTAGTGTCACTGACACTCTCTAATAAGACACTCTGTGCACAGCATACGTTTAGGCCTCAATGAATTACAGCTCTGTAAAGTTTCTATGACCAAAGCAAACCCCCTGAATACAACGGGGCTCCTTGCAGGTATGAGCTTGTGCAGCCAAAACCCACTGCAGGACTGGAACCAAGCAGACATTTTCATTAAGGTACCTGTAATGGTGCCTAGGAATGTTTCCCTAAGAAAGCCAAACCTTTTAATTAACATATATAATATTTTCTTCTAGATGAGGTCAGCCAGAGCTTTTTAATTGTTTTCAGTTATTCCTAATAACATGTCTCTCATCAGGATTCACACATTCGCAGAGTCTCGTCTGCTTACTTCTGGCTCGGCGTAAACGTACTGCGATGGAGCAACCCAGCCGCTCTGCAGCAACCCAGCCGCTCTGCCACCAGGTACTGGCAGCGCGGGCACTTGTCCGGACACAGCGCTGCCAGCCCATGCTGTTTTACTTGACGTTGCTCCAGCGCACCCGCAACTTCTGAATTATGGGATTCAACCTCAGCGGCGTGTTACTGAGTTCCTTTGGAGCGACGCCTAAACTACCAACACACCTTCAGTGGTAACTTGTGCCATCTGCTTCTTGCCCCTTCCCGAAAGGCCCTAAGAAACAACGTACCCTCACCCCCGCCCCAAAAACCGAGCCTAGAAAGGCGAGGGGAAGGAAGAACACGTCGGAGGTGGGAAGGCGACAAGGTGAGCTTCGAACCGGCTCGCCCCCCGGCCGCTGGCCCGCAGGTGGCGCGGCCGGCGGGCGCAGGCCTGGCTGAGGGCAGCCCGGCTCCCGCTCCCACCCTCACCGCGCCGCCCGCCCCGCACGGAGCCGCCAGGGAAGCCCGCCCCGGGCCCCCCCCGTCCCCGCCCCGCTCCTGACGGCGCTTCCCGCAGGAACGGGGCAGGAGGCAGCGCGGCAGCCCCCCGCCGCCCTGCCCGCGGCGGCCGGCACCGCTCGGGGCTGCGTCCGTCTGCGCGGCGCGCTGCCCCCAGCGCCGCCGACCCCCGCCCGCTGCCGGGCGGCGGGAGCCGCGTCCCGCCGGGGCTGGCCGCTCGGCGGCACCGCCGCGCTGGGGGCAGGGAAGGGCGGGAGGCAGCCCGGCGGCTCCGGGCGCGCCGCCGCCCGCCGGGTCGCGCCCCGGTTCCCCGCCGCGCCGCGGGGAGGGGGCGAGCGGGTGCCCTCCCGCCGCTGCCCCGGCGGACGCAGGGCGGCTCTGGCCGGCGCCGCAGCCCCGTCCGCCGCCGTTACCTCGGCGCCGTGCCCCGTCCCCCCGCGGCGGTTTCCCGGCCCGGCCCGCGGCTCCAGCCCCGGCCCGAGGGCAGCCGCAGCCCGGCCGCCGCACGGGCAATGAATGGAAAGGCGCCGAGCCCTCCCCGTCCTCCCCCTCAGAACTCCGGCGGCGCCCCGCCTCACCTCCGCCGGGCAGTGGCGGCTCCTCCGCGCTGGGGCTCCGCTCCCGCTCCCGCTCCCGCCGCCGCCTCCGGCCCGCGCCCCGCCGGGCTCGCCCTCCCCCGCTGCCGCCGCGACCATGCACCGAGGGAGGAGGAGTGGGATCCCGGCGAGCGCCGACCCGTCCGCCCCCAGCCAGAGGGAGGGAGGGAGCGAGGGAGGCAGCCGCGGCGAGGGGCGGGGAGGGACGGGACGCGGCGCGGCCGCCCTGCCCTGCCCAGGACCGGCCCCCTCGCACTGACGTCCCCCGCTCCCTCACGGCCGGCCGCCGCAGGGTGCCCGTGCCCGGCGGGGTGGCGCCCGGAGCGGGGCCGGGCGGCAGACGGGCGGGGGGCGGGAGGCCCCGTCCGCCCCGCTCTGGGCCCCGCCGGCAGCCGCCGCGGCGGGGCGGGCGCCTCGGCCGGGGCGGCCTGGTGTGCCCGCCGGTGTCACTGCCGTGCCAGCGGGCTGGCCGAGGGGGAGAGTCTCTGGGAAGAGTGGGAAGGAACGCTGAGCCGCCATCCTGCCGGTTTAAACAACAGCCATCGGTCCTTCATCTGCCTCCTCCAGCCGACCCGGCTAAGAACCGGCGCCGGCCTGCGGGACTGGCGGTGTCAGGCCCGGTGTTCGCTACCGCGCTCCCCGTCGGGGCTGGCCCGCCCCGCTGCACCTAGCCGCGGGGGACGCAGCGAATGGCAAGCGGGAATCGTAAACACCAACTCCCCCCCGGTTCCAAACATTTCTCTTAGTCTAGCTCTTCTGAAAAAACGCAGTCAGTACTTAAACAAGGTGTCTCAAAAACTGCCTGCAAAGCTGCTGTTTTCGAACCTTTTACCCTCAGAACAAGTAACTTCCCACCAGTCTCCCCTCAAAATCCCAGTAAACACTCTTCCAGTTTCAAAGCAGCACTCTGATGACCCAGGCTTTTCAAGAACTTTGTAACCTTTAGAGTGTCTTAAGATGTCTAATGCTAAGCACATACGTGTCCACTAGCAGCGATATTCATTTAAATCTGCAGAGAAAATGATGGTTTAGGCTCGGACATGTCTCTGCATGCCTCTGCTATTCCCTGCTCTTGTGCCCTCGTGTAATACGCTGATAGCTGCAAGTGGATGACAGGTGTCTAACTTCATACAGCTCTTCTCAACGTCAGCTTCACTTGCTAGATTGGAACTGGCTGTTGCAATAGATAAATCCAGCCGCTAAGTAGGTCAATAAAATAAATCACTCTGGGTATCTCAGAGACATAAATGAAGTGCTACAGCAGAGCAAAACTTGATTTGCTGCAGCCAAAGCTGTCCTCCTTCTGGGAAAAAGTAAGGAGTGCTCTTTTCACAGCTATCAGAATGGTATCTTTCACAAACACTGCATTTACTTGAAGCTGTGGTTTTGGGCTGAATTACTCCTTCAGTCTGATGACACAGAGGGATCAATGCAGGCTGGCCCTGCTGACTGCTTGGGACTCCAAACTCTTCAAGTGTACAAGGGCACACTCCATCTGACTGGGTCCAGTTGCTGGATCTGTGCCTTTTGAATTAGTGTCTGCTGCTCAGAAAACCAAAAGTCAGTTAATATTTTCCTAAGTATGTACGTTTAGGACAAAGAAACAAACACAAAAACCCAAGAAGTATGTTCCTATGGCAGAAACATTAAAAACGTACACAGCTATCTACCCTTACGGAAAATAGAGCATATGCTTTCATGTCTGATTATTGCCCAAACATGTATCCTTATGTTACTTTTCCCCTTTCTTTCTGGACAAGCCACTAAATGAAACATTCTAAAAGAGTTTTATTAGAGACATTTTTGTTTGTTCCCATTAAGGACTCTGAAAATTCATTTTCTACAAAATAAGGGTGTCTTTGTAAAGCTGAACTCTCTGTGACCTCCGGGAGCAGCTACTTTAACATACAATAGGACACAACTCAATAGGCCTGTCCAAAAATAAACATCTCTTTAAAGACTATTTTAACCCTAGAGACTTCACACAAATAGAGCAGTCACAATGTTACTGGATAATACAAAATTAATGTGATAGACATATTAATTTTCAAAAAGCTATGAGACCTTTTGCATTCCATTTTTTGAGTGCACTTTGAGCTAGTCTCTGTAATAGGCGGCTCTACTACCTTCAGATCAATGTTTTCCAAAGCAGATGAATGCCCCATGCCATTTGAAAAGGAGGTGCTAGAACCACAATAGTCCATCAATAATGTGAAACCAAAAAGTATAAAACCTGCATTGCAAATATTCCTATAGCAAAGACGTTTTCTCACTGATTATCTATTAACTCCTAAAAAGACAAGGTGAAGTGCCTATTGATTTAATAAAGCTTACCTAGAATGAGAGGAAATAATTATTAATGCAACCCTGCTATATTCATTTATGAAGTTTTCTTCTAAACATAGACACCCATGTGTGTCCAAATCACATGTAAGCCTCACTGCAATTAACAGATTGGATAGGGAGTGATGTTGTGATGGTTGCTGTGGTAGTGGATCCAGTGGCAGCAGCAGCCTCTTCTTCCTCCTCCATTAATTGTTTAAAATTGTTTGCTATTTAAAAATACACAGCAGGAACAGTTACGCAGGAACACTTACACAGTCCAGCTATCAGTTAGCACTTGTGTAAAGGCTTAGCCATTGGATAAAGTAATTACTAATGGGAATGATGACACCGGAAAATAAGAAAATTATAACCCACAGAACACTACAATAAAGTTTTTAAGAAACTGATTACAGACTCACAGTATTGCATGTAATACAAAGGGCAGCCATGGCTTAGAACATTTTAATTTGGGCTGTCGGATAGCGGGACCCCATCAGGTGCTGTTTGGTCCTCAGCACAGATTGTTACAGATACTTTTTACCATACAACCCTGGATGCAGAAACTTCTGTGAAGCTTGGTGTGTCAGGTTGTGGGGCTGAATGACTCTGGGGGTTAGAAAATGGTCATGAGCAGGCAGTTTTTACTAGGAGGTAGAAAGCAGCACTCTGAATTCCCCTGGTCTGGCCCTGAAGGCCAAGGATTGGGACCCAGATGGATCTAAGCACAGCATATAATTTTCTTAATTTGAAATGCTTATTTATTTGGAATTGGTGTGAGGAACTTGGTATTTCCTTCTATCACAGTAGCGAGGTTTCAATGCTAACTAATTAGGATACTGGCTTTGATGTGCAGCTCTAAACATTTTTATTTTGATTATCTGAAGCCCAACTACACAAACAAATAACTCATCACCAGAACTTAGCACATATGCATTATCCAAACAGGAAACAGAGACGTCAAACAAGCACACTTTGGATTAAGTAATATATGAGATGGAAAAGATGATATAATAGTTTTCCTGTTGCTCATAGCTCTTCCCAAGAATATATTAACTTCATAGGCATTCATTTGTTTAGACAGTTTTCCTCCCTAAACATTGGTTTACTTATAACTCCAGATAGTAATATCTAACATCATTTTGATTGATCTATTTAAATTCTCCACAGACTGTTAGAATGAAGGATTATTTTACCCTGAAATTTCCTGAAGTTCACCTGAACAAATACAGCCTTGGATGTGGCCCAAAAAACATTCTCTGAAGGTTATAAGAATAGAATATAGACACGGCAGACAAAACAGGATAGCAGAAAGTACAACCAAAGAGGCTATGACATCCAAATAACCAGCAAATAACATATACGTTGGAAAGCAGAACAGATACTATTTGGCTCAAAACGAAGCTCTCACTTAGTCTGTGAACAGTCAGTGGAAACTATTAAAAATATTGGAAAAGATACAAAAATGTCTATATGGTTCCTACAAAAAACTAAAAATGAACAAAGGGAGTATCATGTATGCATACTGCAATTAGAAGTAGTTAGACTAAACAGCAAATCAATCTCAACTTCATAAGCTTCAGATATATTCAGATTAGATTTGTTCCCTGATTGTATTTATGTTCCTGGTGTCTTTTTTAAGCGGCTGCTGTTCCAAAACCTTCTCAGTGTGGAAAATTGGAATAAATTTCAATATTCTATTGAAATGAATGGTCTGACTATAGAAACATGCAGGGAAGAATTTTATTGGAGAAAAATAATGTTGGAAAAACAATGCTAAAATTGGAACTTGTCCTAAGAACTACAATGAAAATGGAAAGAGAGGAGTTAAGGAGACAGAAAATAGTAGGAAATAGACAAAAGAGAGGACTCAACTCTGGAAGAGTCAGAGGGAATTGAGTGATGACATGGGTGTTATTTTATTGCAGTTTGTTTGTTCTTCTACCCCAAATAAAACTAAGATGTAAAAGATCAGCTTAGATAGATCTCCGAGAAAATGTATCTTTCTCATGTAATGCTTGTTTTTGTTTACAGCTTCAGAAATCTCATTTCCTGTAAGCACTTAGTTACGGCATTTAATTTTTCAGTAGTTCATTCCTCTAGTGTCAACCAGCATATGGTGTTACAGAAAAGAATCTGATCCCTCTACTCTATAGCCAGTGACGGGGGGGGGGGGGGGAGGGAACAAAACAAATGACATTTGAAAAATGGGGAAACCCATCTCTTACAACTTGTTTTACCATAGCTTGTAGGAACCTTGGTCACAGATCATACTCACACTGTACTATAAACATAAAGTAAAATGAGGGCATCCTGGCCAGAAACATCTTACACTCTAGCCAAATCAGACAAAAACCCTAATGCCTAGGCACAGACAAGCAGAAGGATGCTGAGAACTAAACAACAATAACAACTACTGATCAGCATTTTTGGTAAAAGTATCATTAAAAAAAACCCAACAAATTGTTCATCACAGATTGTTTGTGATATAATGGACATTTTGGTAGGAAGTGAGAAATGAGAAGAGGCTGTGGCTAAGCTGAAAAGGACATTCAAAATTAGCACCTTATGTTGTAGATGATAAAAAAAGGGTGCAACAGCATCCTGAGCGGGTAACACCAGTATTATATTGAATCTGTCAAGTTCAGAGAAAGGGGATTTTATAGTTCAGACCTAAAATAAGTTTATATGAAAGTTTTAGTCATGGATAGACAGAAAATTTACTATCTCAAAGTTACTAGGTACAGAATCAATGTACAATATCTGGACTATCTGCATGTGAGGACCTAGGGAGAGATGTCTGCAGAGAGAAAGGATATGGGAGGAAGGTTTGGAAGGAAAGGCTGGGAGCTGTCTTTAACCATACTGAATTTGAACTGATGGCTTAATTCCAAAACATCCAGAGAAATACCTTGAGATTTTCATCCTACAGGAGAAAGAAGTCTAGGGCGACTCAGGAAAGTTAGTCTAATAGCATGCAGATTATTTTGATACCAGGAACACCTAAAGGGGACAAAGGACAGAGCTGCTTAGAGCTTCCATGGGGAAGTGATGAAGAAAACGCTCTTCCAGACATGCAGACCAATGCAAGGCAGCAGCATGCATTCATCAAAATAAAAACAAGTTGAAGAAATAAGGTCAGTTAAAACAGAGACTCTCATAGACTGAGACCTTTAAAAAGAAGGCAACATGAGAAGGGATGAAGGCCTTTGGTGGGTGTCAAGAGATATCTGCTGATGCTGGTTGAGTATTCTGGGGTCTTGCATTCCATCTCTGAATCAATCTCAGTGTTTTGGGGACAGTAATTGTTAAACTAATTTGGAACTCAGCCAGTGCGGTATAAGCAGGAATCCACCACTGTATTTTAAAAAGGCTGTAATTGAAAGCAGACACTCAAACTCACTGAAGGGATCCAGATTTATCACTGTGTCTAATCTGTATTTTTGAAACACATATTATTGTAAGTAGTATGAAAAAAAAGCTGTCTAGCCAAACAAATGTTGCCTGACACAACAGCAGTAATAGCTGTTTTATCTCCTTTCCCATAATTTGGGGCTCTAGGACAGAGAATATTTTTAAGTGCACTTTGAGGCAGTAATTAATGGGAATTTAAATTAGCAGTATCCTTTCCACTGAACAAACCAAGACATCCATTAGGTATAAATAATTAAAGAGGTTGGGGTTTAAATATGACATTCATCTATTGAAATTCCCACCCAGCTATGCTAATCTATTTCTCTTCTAATGTCTTAAAATCTCTTTTCATGTCCTAAGGAGTGCTAAGAGAAAACAGTCAAATGATTTAATGATCTTGAGTAGGATACTATGCATATAATATTTGAAATTACTCTGTCGACTCATATATCCAGTTGAAAAAGGCAACTCCGATAAGTTCTTCAACTGCCATCTTATTTACCACACTAGGACTTTGTCCAAAATATCCTACAGTTCTACTGGCCATGTTACAAATTATAAAAGGAAACAGTCTAGTGCTATTTCTAGGAATTATGTACCTCAAAATTATGTAGTATTTTTCATTCATCAGTGCTAGCATCATTAGAGATAGGAAAATCTCAAAGACTGAAACACTGCCAAGTTTTTCAAAGCAATTTAAAACTTGAAGAAATTGCTTAAGAATTGGGAAGATTCACCCAAACTATCCAACGAAATTCACTAAAACAGGCTTCTTGCTCCATAACCCCAGTTCTAGAATAACTGCTTGAAACATTTTTCAGAATTAAACTGGGCATCCCAATGAGCAATCCTGCCTAGGGAATAACTCAACCATGATTACACTAAGGCTTCCTAAGCTCCATGTGGAGTGTCAGTGAGACCAAAGCAGCACAAATCAGAGCAGTTACATACACCGACTACTCCCACTGGTAGTTTGTGCTGCTTTTGAGATAATTTCCACACATTCCTCACATTCAAGGATGGGAAGTTGATTCCTAGCATATTTTATGCTTATCTGGATGTTCAGGATTGTACACACTGATCATGGCATTGCCAAGATGGAAAAGGAGGAAAAAATGATGATGCAGATGAGTTTTTGTTGGATTCCCCTTGTTTGTCCTGTAAACTATTGTATTTCCACACTTTGCACTCTAATAAAGCTGTTCTTACAGATGTTACAATGATGCCTTCCAGCCCAGAAGTCTGAATTAGTGGTCTATCTTCATCTTCTTTACTTGTCAGCCATCTGTAAGGATGTTTTTTAAATCCTTGCCTTTTCTTGTCTCATGTGGCTCTAGTTTCACTCTATTTTCCTTTCCTGCTCTTATTACAAATATATTGGAGCCCTCACTACTTCTGAATATGGATAATATGAAATGATCACATCCAACTCCAAAATGAAATTACATAACAGGCTCAATCTATCAGCTTTTTATTTCCAGACTGTGTAAAAGAAGGATGCAATTCTCATTTACATGTATACGGTTAGCTATACTGTCTTGAATCACACTTTCACCTTGATCCCTGTTTCTCCCTCAGAAGCAGTTCTATTTTGAAGCTTATTGCCTGTAAAGCCAAATTGGAAAGCATGCAGTCTAGTGCTTTTGCCAACACTATATATTTTGGTTAAACCAGAACTCTGAAAATAAACAACAACAAAAAAAAAACCCGCAAAAAGAGTTGTTCTGTGTTTAAATTTGAGCTTCCTGAGAAGTAACTCTTTTTCCATCTGCTTGGACCTTGCCACAAACTATTCCAATACACTCAAGATTCAAAAAATTAACCTTTGGAGGACATATTGTACAAGCCATCTTCATTAAGAGAATGTATTTCATTTTTCCAGAAGGCAGTTAGCACGTACCATATAATTTAAAAAATAACCTTGAGACAGTTTTAGCTGTAAAATACCTGCAACACCCATCAAATATGAATTGGAAATAATAACGTTACAGGTTAGAGCAACTCTCTCAAAAAAACTCCTGCAATAGCATTAACGCATCCTTCACCTCCTGTGGGGCTACATCATGTTCATGTTCATGGCCTCACTAGAGTACTAATCTGACATGTGTCAGATTAAAGAGATTCAGATGTCCTAAGCAGCCTGGGGGCACACAACAGCATGTCTCTTCCAAAGAACAAAAGATATGCACAGTACATACTGACATTAATTTCGGGATGATCTTCTAATGTGGAGGATCAAATACAGTCTATACAGTCTTGGAAGAACCTGGATCTTGCTAAAAGAACAGATTTGTAAACTAATCGGGAAAATGCCTTTTAAACTTGAATCCTGTATTTTTGATACGGCCTGTTTACTGACCCTAACACCAGCTCACACCAGGAGGCTTTTCTCTGTCAATCACTAATCACAATTAAGTACTAACAGTTACAATGTAGCAATTTCCTTGCAATTGGGCAAACTACAGAGCATTGCAACATTAGCTTCCTTGGGACATGGCCGTGTGTTCTGAATTTTAACAGAAAAAATTAATATAAAATGTACAAAGATGTTTACGCTTGATACTTTAACAATTCAAAAACTTTTGAAATGAGATTTCATTGTGCAGTGCAGCATACAACACTAAATCTAAGACAGTCAGGCTAAACATTAGACGCTTTCAAAGAGCATACACTGAATAAACTTAGAAGAGTGAACAACCAGTTGCTTAAAAGTAGCAAACAAACTTGCTAATTTTACATTATTTTGAAGAAAACATATAAATTCAGAAGTTGTTCCAAGAGGCCAAACAAGAGTCTAGGAAAAAATCCCCAAATCTGTGTCAGCACACTTAAAATTGTTCTGGTACCTGAAGCTGTTAATGACAAAGTAATGGAATTCTTTCTTTGGATAATAATGTAAAACCAAGTGAATGCAATAAATTCTTATTTTTTATATAACACATTAAAGTGTTTGTCTTCACATAGAGAATAGTGCTCCAAGAAGCTTCTTTGAAAATATTGTGCCTTTTAATCAGAAAATGGCATTTCTGTAAAGTAATACTCTTAACTTTGTATTTCAACTTAATAATAGTTTGTATTTATTATTAAGCCACAAAATGTTCATTGAGTGTTTTGGTTTTAAATTCCATGTAATTGACCTTACTGGTTTTTAGCAATGAAGTGTTGTGCTGACCAGAATGCTAGCTAAAACAAACTTCAAAAACAAGTTTAATGACTGAGAAAACCCTACTGAAGGAGCCTGATAATTAGGATTTATGGCATTTCCCTGTAGAGAGCACTGGCTTTCTCCAATTATTCACTGGAAGCTGAATCCATCACTTTGTTTGATATGGTATCTCTATATCAACTTTAAAAGAATGTGAAAGTCAGCCTCAATATAAATAGATAAGACCGAAACAGGAGCTTTTGCTGGTCTGGAGGTTGAAGATTCTGGACCACAGGCTGCGAAACATTTTTAGGGATCCAGCCCTATGCTAAAATGTGTATTTCTCACTACTTTGGCTTTCCTTTAAAATAAAGAATGGCATTTTTTTAACACTTCCTTTCACCTTATTGCTTATTACCCTTCATGTGCATATCTGTGTATGTTAGCACAAAAGATCAGTTAGGATCTTTAACTCAGGCTTCTCCTTGCCACATTATAAAAACCCAGTATTTGAATCCTTGTCTTAAAATAGGTTGATGGCTTTCATGGAAAAAGGTAGGTTTTTTTCCCAGCCCTTAAAATTATCTACACTGCGAATACTACTGTACCACCTCACTACAAGGGATGTAAATTTCTCTTCTAGGCCATTCCTTTGTATTTGCGTATGTTCAGTGGTAACCCTGTCTTCTGAAGAGTCAATTGCCTTGTCTCTGCCAAATAATCAAATAACCTTATTCCTGTCTTATGGTCAGTTCTGACTGCAGCATAAAACTTGTTTCTGCAATAGCTATCCTTGTGAAAGACAGTTAATTCGTGATCTCTTGGATCACACACTTACAACCATTAAAACAGCCTTTTATTTCTCAAAGATTCTCTCATATGCTAAGTGAGTGTTGGCAAGTCACACTGCATCTTTTAACTATTTTGTGTGTAAGTAGAAAACTTTAAATTGCATTTTTATGTTTTTCATCTCTGTAAGAATTAAATTAGCTTTTCAAGAAGTGATGAATGATCTACATTAAAACACAAATGAAAATGCTTAGTTGGAGATAACATTAATGAAACACTACAGTGATTAGTCCCAGGAATTCGTGCTTTCATTATTTGAACAGATAAGATGGATATATATAATAGCTTGGAAATCCAGTATTTCCATTTAGCTGCCAGTGGTACTGATATTGCAAGGACACTGTAATTATTGAGAATAATAAGGAAAAAGATGTTAAGAAATCAGAATTAAAATACCACAATGATTAAAAGCAAGCGTGTTAATGATGCTAATTATAGGGCTAATAAACTCAAGAGGAAAGAGAAAGGAAGAAACTCATTACAGAGAAAAATAAGGCAATATTGACCAAGACTAGGTTGCATAGTCATTAGTGCATGCTTTTCCCACAGTACTGAAACATCTATAAAAAGCTGTAGTGAATAAAGCAAATTCTGACATGCAAAGCCAAAATAATAGAAATTGAAATTTCATTGTATAATGATCTTACTTAGCTATTACCTACACCTTAGGGCTTGGCATCATAGCAAAATTCAATAATTATACAGTACATCAGCTGTAGTTCAAAAAATAATACTGTGCTGGCCACCGCACAGTAATAAACCTGGCTAACTATCCCACTGAAACCTTTAAAATACGTGTTTTTGCTAGGTGAGTTAGTTTTAACAAAATGGCAAATTTCAGCTTCCTCTTTAAGAGTTTTTCCAGCCTTTTCTTACTTGGTAGTTGGGGGACAGTTACATAAGGAAGTGGTAGACACATTTGCAAAGTCACTGAATGACAAATAAGCAAAAGTTGTATCTTAACATCAAAACTAATTCAGCTGATGATCTTTCCTGGGAGGCACCTTTGGTTACGAATTGTTGAAAGAGCACTTGGAGAAATTCCTGACAAAGAAAATTCTAAGTATAATCTAGTAAACTAAGAAGAATTAGACCTCTTTGCTCTGACATCATGTTTTGTCTGGGAATTCACAGCGTGGCCGGGACACAGTATTGCATGGTCATTCTGAGCGCAGTGGGAAGATAGGCGATGGTGCAAGGTCATTAAGAAATGGTTGCACACAGCAGTTTCAGACCAAGTACTACACAGTGCAAATTAGCATTAAAGCCACTATTAATATACAGAATATAAATTCTGGCTTTGGAACAGCAAACAAAGAAAACCAGCCTCATATGGCAAAGTGCACATGGTTTCCCAATGATGTAACAGCAGCAACATTAACAAAACTCTAAGCTAAGGGTACAGCAGAAGCTTTTATGTATGTCCTCTGCTTACTGTCTGTATGCCAGTCTTCTGGATTCACATTTTTGGAACAGTCACCATTTCTAGCAAGTTAGATTCTTGTGGTTTTGGCTATCTGATTTCAGTTGAAACATCTGACTTGGAGCCAAATCATGATCTTTCCAAAACTGATTGTAGGCCAAGTGGACTTCAGGGAGCCCAGATAGCGTATATGCAGTAAAATAAATCAGGGTCCTTTTTTCTCTCATCTTTCAAATTAAGTAAAGAATTATAATGGCCCTGAACCTCCATTACTGCTATTATAATCAGAATAAATTAACCACTCCCTCTTTAAAAAAAAAAAACCCAAACACAAAACCAAAACAACCACCAAACAGCAAATAGGATTTATTTGTTCATAGTTTGGTCATAGAAAATAAAATCCAGTGAATAAATGTTTTGCAACTCATAGGTCTACTAGGTCATTTGAATGACAGGTATCTTCCATTTTTCTTATGTAAATACAGAGAAAGAAGACCTGTAGAGTAACTTACAAGAATAAAAGTGAAGATTTTTTTTTCCTGTACTTGGGGAAATCCTGTTTATTACCAGAGAAGTGGATGGTCCATGCCAGAATTTGAACAAATGATAATCATGGCTTGGGGCAGAAATCCAAAAACTGAATAAATATGAGGAGGTTACACATTTAGGCATTTAATGAATCATCTGCAACATCCTTTGCCCCCAAAATTAGTTTACAATGGAGTTATTCTGCACTTAGAAACTGTGAAAGAAAACCAAACATATTAAAGTGTTCAGGTAAAATAACTTGTAAACAATTGAATAAGTAAATCAAAGACATGGGGTAACATCATTTTACAGTAAGTGGAACTACATTCAATATCTTTATATTGCTTTATTTTTCTCTTAATGTTCAATCTAATAAAAATGAAAGATGTATTTTTTACCCCATTAGTACACCATTAAAATTCAGTTTCACTGATTATAATTCACCATCTTTTTTTTTTTTTTTATCAAGTAATTTTATTTTAACTATATAATTAGGATTTCCTGTTGGCTTTTCCTTTTAGTTTTTCTGATTATAGTCTTCCTTTGTTTAAATACAGCAGGCATTTATATCTCTAACATCTTCCAGAACAGTACCAAAAAAACCCCCTACCAGAGACAGCAAAGAATGCATAAATGAGTGACCCTTAGACTCGTGAGTCAACAGAGAAAGTTGATATAATCCACCCTCAACAACAACAGCACATTCTGTCAACTCAGCTGAAGTTGCCAATATCATCACATTTGTGATAGAGGTACAATTATGGCTGGAAGATTCCCACAGCCCTGCCAGATTCCTCAAGGGGATTAGCACTTGTCTGATTGCCATACACAACAAAGACATTGTTAAAATATCAGTGCATCAATCAGGAGGAATTTGGAGACTTTGAAGTTTAAAAAAATAAAACAACAGTGTGGGAAAAAGAAGCAGTTACAACAGTTAGGTGCAGTTACGTTCATCTGATTTAGATAAATTACACACTCTCTGATGAGAGTTTTATTCTTGTCAGCCACAAATTTAGAAATAACTTTTTAAAAAAACCATTAATTAATATCAATAGTTATTTGAAAGTACTTCAGCATTATGTGATCTTTGCCCACAAGGAAGAAACTAGCAAAAAATAAAGGAACATTAATCACCGTTAACCATGAGTCTCAGGCTCCTAATTAACAGAGTGCAGAGCCTGAGACTGCACTTCCCTACGCTACTGCCAGTGTTCCTTCCTCCCAGCAGCTGATTTCAGAAGATGGTCCAGAAAGTCTAAGGTGGTGGACCTATTAAGAACAGGGTGTAGTAGTTGCCAATGAATTCTCTTCTAAATCCCTCTCTGCTTTGTAGGCAATACATACATTTCAGCTCTATAACACTGACTGATAAGAGTGACGATGAACAATACCCACATCATTTCCTACGAGCATAAAGTCATTGTGCTGGAATTTACTGTTGCGACCTTCTTATAGTAAATGCACAGAAATGTGCAGGCTTTTATTTTGCTAATTTACATGAATAGTTTCTGTCAGTCTTTGGGTATGGATCCGAGCTAAACATCATATACCAAAGGTGCCAACTATAGGGAGGTACTCAAACTCAAGGTGTAAGAATTCACCAAAACCTTGCTATGATTTCCCAAGAAATTTGCACTAGCTGCATGAGTGGACTTCTCAGAACTTCCTATGCAAGTCCAGCAAATATCACAGTTTAAGAAATGTTCCAAAAATCAGTATCTCTTCAAAAGCACCTCTAAGAGATTAGTTGCAGAAGTGACTAAGGATGTATAAATTCAATACATGCGGATAAAGTGCAGCACATATATTGAAAGCATAGAGAACAGTAAACAGATTTCCTAATACTGCTCTCCTTACTACATTTGCTCCTACTACAAACAAGCCTTACGGAAGTTGACACAGTTCCAACTGAGTTTGCAGCTCATGTAACACTTGATAAGCCTCTCATTGCAAATAATCTGATTTTTTTCAAATAGCACTGAGGTCTTCCAATGAAGTCAAAGGGCATGCTGACACCAGCGTGAACTTGAACAAGCCTTAAATGAGAACAAGCAGCCAAAGCAACTGGATAACTTTTCTTGTCCAGAGCCCATGGACTTTGCAATGACCATTGTAAAAATATATACCCATCATTTATAGCATCACAGAAAGATGAATAAACAGAAATGATAGCAGCAAGTAAAACTGTATGGCAACGTGCTTTCTCTATCCAGTGTATTACAACCATGTTCTACAACCGATGCAGCCAGTGGTCATCAGATGAGCAGGCTTACGCGCTGTTAGGACAGAAGTATGCTTGGATAGACATACTGCGCTCACAAGAAAAATTGTCTGTTTTTAAATTGTATAGCTGGCCTTAACCACCATCATATCATCGGCAGAGAAATAACGAGTCTGTCAGAAAGAAATTACAGACTGACTAGAGTTGAGTTGCTCACTCAGAGCATGAAAAGATCCAATTGTTACCGCTACATAAATATGCAGAAGTATGCCATTGCCACATGCTTGCTAGAGACCAGAAATAAAAAAAAAAAAGAAAAAAGGGACTAATATCTTTCTAATCACTGCATAGTATTTATGGGTATAAACTACCATAACTCAGTTGGCTACAGTAGAGCTATATCAGCCTCCTAACATGAAGATATTGGCTCTTCTATGACTCGTATTATTCCTCAAGGATTTGGAACAATAGGGCTGACATCAGAGAAACATGAAAGCATGAATTGTCAGTGAAACTGCATAACTAGATGATGTGATAAGAGCAGGAACTGACAAGAGAAAGGCCAGGTCATGAAGCTTTCAGTTTGTACGTGCCAACAAATCATTAAAGGTGCAGAAGGATTTGCAAATGCTACACGATTTGAAAATTGGTTCTGCCTTTAATTTTTTGGTTTACTGCCTTTGAGAGGAGAGGAATGAAGAGTGTCAGATTACAAAGTGGAATTCCTACTGCTGACCAGAAAACACTGGATTTCCTTGTTTGGACCCTAAGGGAAAGAACAGTAGCCACTGTTACGGCTTTTTGGAACTTGATTTCCAAGCAGTAACATAAAGCTAAATATGGGCCCATTTTATAACTATAGAAATCTACCAGATTTACTGGGCTTCTGTCTGTATGGGCTTTATTATGGGTCTACCAAAAGAACATGCTATCTTAAACATATTTTTTGTCTCTAGGGTTTATAGATATCATTTGATCTTTATGAAAAAACTTGTTTCATTTTCAGGTTTTTGAGCAGAAGCATGAGGAAATTGAGATTATAACATTTTCAAGGCAGTAAATTTTATTAATGATAGTTTCTAATATTAGCAGGTCTGTTTTGAAACTGAATTTCTATGAATAAATGTATGTTTGATATCTTTCTCTGGAGTCATATCTAGCTAACATTTATTTTAAAGATAAACACACAATGAAAAAACTAAAATAACATTAAACAAGAATAGAGTGTTTGTAATATGCTCAGATTTAAAACCTGAGAGAGTTACTAACTGAGAGAGTAAGTTTCTCTTCTTCCGACAGTGACATAGGGTAACAGTTGTCAGCACATCACACCTTCAGATTACTGTTCAAAATAAGCCCATGATTCCACAACAAATATAAATTTATCAGTGAAATCTGATCATCAAAGAGTTTTCCCTGAATGGAGAACATGATTCCAGTTTATATTATAAACAGGAATCTTTAATTCTACTCTACAACTGGACTGGGCCAGTTCATAAACCAAGCTGGAACATGACTGCACTCAGGCTGAGTGACCAATATCCTGAACAAAGTTTTTCCAAAAGGCACTATTTTTGGCACAGCCCTGTCTCTATTTCTCACAATATCCTCTCCTCTCCCTCTTGTCATAGGGGCAACTAAGACACACAGATGTTAATTAATCATTAATTAATTCAGAATCTCCTGAGTGCAGCTCATGGGCAAAGATCTTTCATGAACACTACATTTACTTGAAGCTATGGTTTTGAGTGGAATTACTCTCACTCTGACGACAGGGAGGGGTCTATGCAGTAATCAGCTTCTAAGACAGCAGTGAAAGGAATCACCACTTCAAGGGTGCTGCAGTTGTGTGTGCATTTTGGGCTGAGAGTTATGGAGCTAAACAATGCCAGATCTCTACTACGTCTAGAGATCTGATGATTATCAGTGTATTATAGTCACTTATGGCCTGGCTAATGCTTAGGATGAAACCAAGTGTTCCTAAAACATTTTCTTTTATTCTAATGCACATCAGCATTTATGCAAAGCACAAGGAAAATAAACTATGGCTAAAACCAGCACTTACATACAAAAACGGGCCATTACTTTATTTGAACATGCCATCAAACAAATGTCATTAAATCACATTAAGTAAAAGGATGGATAGTGGCTGCTGTTAAAAAGTCAGCTTTTGCTAGCAGCTCATGATGCTTATAAATGCATTTCTACAGGACATGAGAAGAATGGCTGTTACATGACGTTGTTATAGCAGGGTGTCAGCATCATCACTGCTTCTGAAAAAATAGATGCTAATGAACCGAGTAATTTCATCTTGGTATTTAGAACCAGAAAAATTTAGAGGTACAACAAACTTAGATAAACTAGAAGCTTGCTTTGTTTGGATTTGGGTTTTGGATTGGGTTCATACATATTTTATGTCACAAGTTAAACATAAAATGCATAATACATGAATAGTACAAAAATCCTCAATAATATTTGTGGGTTAATAATTAGACTTGCCTCTTAACATTACACTCAGTCTTTACAGCCAGAAAGATGGCTTCTTGGAATTTGATTTAATGCTATACATAGAATAAACATTTTCATAGAAAAATCTTCTGTTTTGTAACAAAATACTCTCCATTTTCTAGTGGTGGAATAATCATTAAAGAAAGTTTTGCTTTTAGGCTTTTTTTTTACTATACCACGGCCTTTTCTTTATTATAAAGTAAATACAGAAAAATGGGTGAATTCTAAAAAATTATCCACATAAAACAATGTACATTAAATCCCTGTGTATTGTGGGCAGAAGTAACTACCAAAAAATCCTGTTAACAAGCAATTATAACTCAAAGGAATTTCAAACACCTTATACCTGCTGCTGCCAAAACACAATCTCTCAATCATTCACTTCTGTAAATGTTTCTTCAGAGTGGGCTACTTTCTAGGGCAAATATAAACAGAAATGCAATTGTTCTACTCTATTCCCTCCTACATTTTTCAAAATCCAGCTGGAATATTTTCGTAAGTCTTCTTTGATATTATAAATGTGCCTATTTTTTACTCAGCCAAAGGCTGTGCCATTTCAGCTGTTCTGGATTTTTTTTTTAGGCTGAATTTATGGCAAAAGAAAATGAGCAGTAAATTCTTAGCCAGGCTTCTCCACTATATTAGTCTCAGAGCTTTAGCTAGAAGCAGAAACATAGTAATGTATATGTATATGTTGCTCTTATCCAGTTGTTTAATATACCATGACCATGCTCTCTTCATTATAGAGTAAAGCCAAAACAGAACTGAAAAGGCAGGAGACTGACTTTGTTTCTACAACATGTCACTGCTGGAGCAGGGGGGGTGTGACCAGACCAGACTAACAGCCACCTTGGGATTATTTCAGACAGTGCTTTATCAATCAAGTATGGCTTGTAAAACAGAATATTTGAAAACAAATCAAAAGGGACAAGAATTAAAGTGAAAATTCAATACACCTATAAGCGCTACCTCCAGGGCAGCAGTTTTTTCACGGCTCTTGGGATAGCAGTTATTATGATTTTCAAAGCCTTTTAAAAAAGCTCCTCTTACCACTAATACACAGGGCAGAGGGGAAAAAATGATGATCCTCCAGAAATTGACTGTTTTCATGGATAAACGTGCACTGGTGAGCAACATCAAGAAAACAATTTGGAGTCACAGAACTGCCATGACTGTAATCTATAGAGATAAAAAAAGGTATTTGTTACAGTGAGTTAAGTAGAGTCAAGCTGGAACTGAGAGTATGTCTGCTAGAAGTGAAGTCAAGCCTCTGACTTAATGCTCTCAACATTCATCTTCTCATTGTCCAGAGAGACCCGTTAAACGTTTTTTCCCAGTGAGACAGGATAAATGTAAGGGTAACTTAAGGGCTCAGATGTCCTTGAATAAGCCATTTCAGAGCTTTCTATCCAATAAAAATTGATGACTCCTACTTCATGAGTGTGCTGGGAGAATGTACACAATGAAGAAAGGCTCCAACATCCCTAGTTAATAGGGCCATCAAGTGATGTTCCCAGTAGAATTGTAGATCCCATGAAATTATTTGGGCAGGCCACAGATGTCCTCATCAAAGTTTTCCATTCATTACTGTGGGCTCTATGCCCAACTACTCAACAAGCATTGCTGAATACCAAACACAGCTTACTGTGTTTGTACGTGTATTCACTGCATTCTAACTCCTTGTTTGCTTGAAGAAATCACAAGAATGCATGGCACAATGCAAGACAGAGCTCTTTTATTTTTATCACTGTCCTGAATGCCAGAATCTGGCAGCCTAGAACTGTGGCTTTGGCGTATTACTTTGTTGTGGCTTTTGAAGACTCGTCCAAATAAGCACTGCATTCCTTAGATCCAAATCTAGTGATTCTAACTGTACTTTTTTCTAACTATAGTCCCGCAGACAAAATATAGCTGCCTCTGTTGCTATTGAGTTTAGCCAGAATTAGGGGATCAACATCCGGTAGCTGCTTTGATGATGGCAGCCAGTAGTCACTTTTTTGAAACTTGGCAGCAGATATATCACCAACCTTTCCAATATCTCTCCACTCCACCCCGCAAAAATAACACTCTCAGGAGGGAACACTAACGCAACAAGAACTTAATGCATCATCCTCTTTGCCTCTGCTAACCACTGTATGCAATTATCACAAGGGCTGTCACTGAACACATCCATGGCTGGATGGCTGACTCACTCTGCCTGCTCTGTGCCAAAACGTTTTTACTGTTCCTTACAGCAGTTCTGCTTGATGTAGATGAGCTCATACACGCATTGTACAGCAATGGAAGAAATATGAGAGCACTGGAATCAGAAAAAGCAGCTTGGGACCCCGGGGAACTCTCTACACTGTATATTTAACCAGGATCTTCCCATGTAACAACCCAACTTGAAACCAAATCAAGTCCACTGCCTGCAGCTGACAAAGTAAGCTGAAAGAGTTAAAACACTCAGCTGGAAACCTGCTGAGAAAAAAAATTGCTTAAAAACCTCCTCAAACTTAGAATTGGTGTGGTTTTTTCCCTTCTCTTAGCAAAATCACTATGCTTTCCCATTACAAACCTCAGCTTATTTAGAGCTAGAGAGACACGCAACCTACAGGTCCCACTTAGGGTGGGGCTGCAAAGGGGCTGTCAAGGGAAGGGCTGGGCTGTAGAAAGGGTCCTTTGACCCCTCCATCACATCAGAGCTAAGGTTTATGTTATGAGAGAGACATAGCCTCAGGGTCCCACTGGAGGGGGGCCTATGGTGGGCTGCCAAAGGAGCAGGTAGGCAGAAAAATGAATTCTCCCTTAACAACTGCTACCTCTAGGAAATGGTTTGGTGTTCCTAGGCTAAGCACAGCCCACACCTCTTGCTAGATTCTGGATCACCTGGTATTGCTTGACATTATATATTTTTTCTTTGTCAAGTTTTCTTTCATTTAGAGTGTTTGACTTCTGTGTTTTGTGATTCACTTACCTATTTCTCATTTGGGTTTCCCTGGCCCTAGGATTACAAACATGGCTACACATACAGACCACATGTCCTTGTGTGCCAGACTCCACCACACACGCTGTATCAGTGGCTCTGTCACTATTACCCCTTCCATAAGGACTCTTCAGTAAGTCTGCAATTGGGTGGCACAGGTCTAATAGGATTCTCTGTGTAACCTCAAGCTCATTTACTGCTTTTTGAAGAAAACTTGGAAGAGCTTTGGGAATATCCCTAGTAGCCTTACTACCATTAAACCACTTTGTCAGAAAGTAAGATGAGAGGCAAATTCACAGAGGCCAACCGGGACTGCTAGTGGAGCTTCAAATCCACACAGACCACAAGGGTTTAAACTCTGGGTTCTTCTGTTCAGAGATTCTGAAGAGGATTAAACTCAGAGTTTCATCCAAGACCCATTTATCAACTTTGGGAAAGTTGGACAAATTATTTTCAGGCTGAATATAGGGCCTTTGACTCAAGAAGAGGTCCAGATCTTCTGTTTTGCTTATAAAATTGTCCCTGCCTTGTTTGTGTGCATCTTTTTGTAAATAAGCAATGCAAAATGAGTAGCCAGTGTGAGCATTCTTCCTAAACTTGGTTACTTTTCTGAAGCTTAAATAATTTCTACAATATAAAAATGAAGACTTTTTGAATTCAAAATGCTCAGATGTTTGCTACATTAAGAATGAATCTTAACTTGGAAAGGGATGAAATAAAGTTTTATTTAGAGAGTTCAAAATGCTTGCATTTTTGAATGTTACTCAAGTAACCACAAAACATGTAAAGAATTCTTTATTTCCCAATTTGAAACAACTGAACGGTATACAACTCTTTGCCAATGCCAACCTAAACGTGTCAGCCAGATGTTTTTTTTTCCCTAACCCAGTTCAATTAAAATATTTTATGAAGGACCACCCATGGAAAATAATTAGGAAATAAAATAAATAATTATGTGTACTGTAGCTGAGAAAATAATGAAACCTTGGATTTTAAAATATAACAAGAGGAAATAGAGGATGAATTTGATACCTACAGAAGACAGGGACATGCCACGGTCTCCTCCCAGTAGATGAATTATATGAACTAGAATATCAGCAAGATATTAAAATGCAGGTTGTAGGACATAGAGAAAAGAGAACATATAAAAGCTCTGGTTACCTCTGAAATTAAAATTAGTCGTTCTTTAATCTTTTCTAACTTTAGCCAAGGAGCTGACATTGATGGGAGATTCAAACATATTAATTAATTGAGCTTTTACAAGTTAGCTGATGTTTCTTTCTTTTCAATGAAATTGGATATCAACATAGAAAGAACAGTACCTGTATTAAAAAAATCATTAACAAAAGTTCCCACTTTTGTGGGTAAGCCAACATCTTTCCTCATGTAATATGAGTGCTGAATGCTGAATGACACACAGGAATGCAGGGCAGAAATTCCCCCCACCCCCAAGTCCAGTCCCTTGTTATTGTGGCAACCACATCCTGTAATTGCTGCTATAAACTAAAATGTTATATGCAGGTATTGACTGAGAACAGTTAGCTTTCCAGTCTTACATGTCTGCTTGTGTAGACAGAGTGCTAAATAAATATGCACTGTGAAAAAACCAGCCAACTCTTTCAAGAGTGAGAATAATGTAAATTTATTGGATCCGCTTGCCTTATATACTGGAGAGTGGCTGTCAACTTCTCCATGTGCATTTTGATTGCAAGAATAAATTAACCAACACATTCTGAACAAATGACAAATGGAGTACTAAACAGATAGAACCTCTGATATTTGCATGATTTATTTCAAAAAGGCATTTGAAGGCCAACCTGTATCATTAATGCCTAACATACAGAAACAGGAAATCTAAAAATTGCACAAGGTGATTTGACACCTTATTCTTTCAGAATCCCATATTCCAAACCTTATGACTAACTATATGCCACAGAAAATTAGGATATGAAACTTAAAGTTGCAGTACTAAACAGATAAGTTACAAACTAGCATAAATAACTATATTGGTATAAAATAAACAAACTGCAATAGTTAGGAAAGGGAACTGCAATAAAGTTTTTTCTAGAGCTACTGAAGGAAGATGCGAGCTTTGTCAAGGTGATACAATAGCTTATAAAAAGGTTTTGTTGCTTACATATTCCATCCCTTGCTATGGTCAGCAAATAACAGAGCCTGAGCCTCAGTTATCATAAAGAATCTTCAAAAACTCAAAAGTGAAACACTGCTGTGCTCTGAAGCCAAGATTATCATGGTCTGTTTGGATGTCTCAAATTTACAGGACAACATACTCTGTAAATTATTCTACGAGCTCAGTAGGAAAGAAAACAAACACATATATCAAACGAGGGCTCAATTCCCTTTGTATAGACCAGTCCAACACATGAATTCACTAATTCATCCCTTAATTCATGAGGTTTCTAAGTCACAAGCTGCCTAATTCATAACTTGCAACTCATGCACCTATAAGCAAAATACTTACCTAGCCGATGACAGGGTTCCGAAACATATCCAGCCAAATCACAGAGAATATATGTTTGCCCACTATAGGAGAATTATTTCCTCCCAAACTATTTTTCTTCTTTCCCCATCTTCAAGGCTGAAGAGAGTGAATGAAATAGAATAGAAAAAATACTGAAATAAAGGAGAAGTGATAAGGAGAGAGAGAAACATGAGGCTCTTTGAGAGAAAGACAAACAGCTGAACAGGCTTCTGGAAAGCTTTGACTTCACCTACAAGTAGTGTAGGACAACATCAAAGGTGGCAAAGGCAAGCTTGATTTAAGACAGTGTAATGGAGAATCAGCTGTATCAGAAAGCAGGAATTTCTGTTCATTTTCACTTTTCTTAAGTTTGATCTTTTCCATGCTTCATTTTTCTATTTAAAAAACCGCACAAATTCTGTCAACTCTGTCTCTTCATGAATCTGTTTGCTAACAATTAGCACAAATGTCCTGAGGGAAAACTAGGAAAAGGTGTGCAAAATTTTAATGCAATTTATAGGAGTTGGTCCTGAAGCTGGAAAATAGGCCATTAGATTCTTACTTTCTGGAGAGGATGACAGCTAGAGCTCTGCAGCCTGAGAACTTGGCTAAGGACACTAAGAAGCAGTACCAGAACTCTGGCCAGACTCCAGAGGTTTGAGACATTAAGAGAGCTGGTGGGTTGATCTTGCATCAATTTGATGAGTAACCAAGAAATGTTGTTTGGCCCGGTTTCTTCATGGCTCAGAGCCCACTTCAGGATGAAAACAGTCTCTACTATGGTAATAAAGAAACAAAATCTGAGAAGAAAGGATATTCACCAGGCAGGCAATAAAAGTAAGGTTTTGTTCATCATAGAATCCATGAATAATTCATACAGGAAGAGCCCTTTGGAGGTTACCTGGTTGTTCCTCACCACTACCACCAAAGCAGGGCCAACTTCAAATTCAGTCCAACTTCAGGGATAGATCACATTGCTCAAGGTCTTCTCCAACCAAGGACTGAACATCTCCAAAGACAGGGATGCCATAGCCTCGCAGTTCCCATATTTGACTAACCTTATGGTGTGCTTTTTTTCTTCTTTTCTTATATTGAATTGGAACTCCACATGTTCCCTGTGCTTCTCATCTATGTGCACCTCTGAGAAGAGTCTGGCTTCATCTTTTCTATGCCCTCACATTAGGTAGCTGAAGATAGCAATTTCCCCTTTGTCTTTTTTCTCCAGCATAAACTAACCCATTTCTTTAGCCTCCCCTCGTTTCTCTCCTCCCCGTGATCATCTTCATGGTGCTCCACTGGACTCACTCACATGCTTGACCAACCTGATCTCCTTCTATGACCTGGTGACCCGCCTGGTAGATGATGGAAAGGCTGTGGATGTCATCTACCTCGACTTTAGCAAAGCTTTTGACACCATCTCGCATAATATCCTCCTCGGGAAGCTGGCAGCTCACGGCTTAGACAGGCATACTCTTCGCTGGGTAAAGAACTGGTTGGGTGGCCGAGCCCAGAGAGTAGTGATAAATGGTGTTAAGTCCAGTTGGCGGCCGGTCACGAGCGGTGTTCCCCAGGGCTCTGTTTTAGAGCCAGTCTTGTTCAATATCTTTATCAATGATCTGGATGAGGGGATCGAGTGCACCCTCAGTAAGTTTGCAGACGACACCAAACTGGGTGGGAGTGTCGATCTGCTGGAGGGTAGGATGGCCCTGCAGAGGGACCTGGACAGACTGGATCGATGGGCCGTGGCCAACTGTATGAGGTTCAACAAGGCCAAGTGCCGGGTCCTGCACTTCGGTCACAACAACCCCATGCAACGCTACAGGCTTGGGGAGGAGTGGCTGGAAAGCTGCCTGGCCGAAAAGGACCTGGGGGTGTTAGTAGATAGCCGGCTGAACATGAGCCAGCAGTGTGCCCAGGTGGCCAAGAAGGCCAACAGCATCCTGGCTTGTATCAGGAATGCTGTGGCCAGCAGGAGCAGGGAGGTGATTGTCCCCCTGTACTCGGCGCTGGTGAGGCCGCACCTGGAATACTGTGTCCAGTTTTGGGCCCCTCACTACAAGAAAGACATTGAGGTGCTGGAGCGTGTTCAGAGGCGGGCAACGAAGCTGGTGAAGGGTCTGGAGAACAAGTCTTATGAGGAGCGGCTGAGGGAACTGGGGTTGTTTAGCCTGGAAAAGAGGAGGCTGAGGGGAGACCTTATGGCTCTCTACAACTACCTGAAAGGAGGTTGTAGTGAGGTGGGTGTTGGTCTCTTCTCCCAAGTAGCTAGCGATAGGACAAGAGGAAATGGGCTTAAGCTGCGCCAGGGGAGGTTTAGACTGGAAATTAGGAAAAATTTCTTTACGGAAAGGGTGGTCAGGCATTGGAACAGGCTGCCCAGAGAGGTGGTGGAGTCACCATCCCTGGAGGCGTTTAAAAAACGGGTAGATGTGGCACTTCGGGATATGGTTTAGTCTGGTCTACCCTTGATTAGTCTAGAGTGGGCTTGGTAGTGTAGGTTAATGGTTGGACTGGATGATCTTAAAGGTCTTTTCCAACCTAGATGATTCTATGATTCTATGATTCTATGATTCTATGATTTGTCAATACTTTTCTTGTACAGGGAAGCCCAAAATGTTATGCTATGCTCCAGTGCTGAATAGAGAGGAATAAACACTTCCCCTAATGTACTGGCTACATTCTCACTTATACGGACCAACATGCGGTTGGTCATCTTCACCAAGAGCACACATGGCAACTCTTGTTCTATTTATTGTCCAGCAGGACGCCTGGATTTTTTTCGCCACAAAAATGCTTTCTATGCAGTCATAGCCCAGCGTGTACTCCTGCATGTGGCTATTCCACCCCAAGTGCAGGACTCTGCCTTGGCTGAACTTCATGAAGTCTTTTTTCACCCATTTCTTCAGCCTGTCAGGATCCCTCTGCCTGACAGCTCTGCGCTCCAGTTGACCACCACTCTCTACTCCAGTTTGATACATTAACAGTGAACAGGATTAGGGATTTTGCTGTATTCTGTGAGGTTTTGTGTTTTTTTTACTGTGGGAGATTTCCATCTGTTCCTTTTTCTGGACAGAGGTGCATGTTAAAGGCAAAAATTGTTATGCCAACTGTTGTTTTTTGTTTTTTTTTTTTTTTTTTTCCCCCTGTTCTTTACAGATATGTAACAGTTTCCAACAGAATTTGTCTTCTGGACAAACATGAAACCAAAGATCAGTTTATTCCACAAGATGGATGCATTCTGGATGTCCCTGTTGCCATGATTCATTGCAGCTTTTTAAGAAAAGTAATCTCTTTCAAGGAGGGGGGCAACGTTTCACCTTCTGCATTAAAAGCATATTCTGGACAAAGAATATTCAAACAGCAGATTTATAATTTTACCAACATTTCACATACAATTATTGGGAAGGAGAGAGTGGGTAAAGACTGAAATAAGATTCCCAACATATTTTAAGAGTAAGAAATACTGAATTACTCAAGGAATGAGCTCACAATTAGCAACAGTTTAATAAACAAGGTACGAAATATGTGACTAGGACCCTGAGTCCATAAACCATACTCTGCTACAGGGTTGTTTTGCAGGATGCAGTGCTGTGCACTATGCCCAAGGACCCCAAGCCCCAGTTGCTGCTGGATCACAGTGGGGATCCTCATCAGGGTAGAACACGGGCACTGAATGTTTGTAATAATGCTGAAGCCGTGAGAGCAGTTTTTCCACCACATGAGGGTGTTTTTCAGACAAATCATTTTTCTCTTCAGGATCGCGAACAATATCAAATAGCCAAAGTCTCTTTGTTGGTGGATCAGATGATTGAATCTTTGACTCACTGAACAAAGATGGTGGAGGGAACCAATGACTGCAGCCTGCAGAAACAGGAATAGACCAATGGTTAATTCTCAGATACGGAGCAGCAGTGTGGAGACATAGAGTTATACTGTAATCAACAAATTCACTAGGTTCCTTGACAAGCCATTGGCCAGTGACTGTTGCTACATTCCTTAACGCTATCCCAGCACCAGAGTCTCTCTAGTCCAGGGCTACCTGTACAGGAGTCCTATTTATACAAAAAGGTGCACCATTGGGATTCAAATTGCTATGTCACTTAATTTCATATCAATGAATTTCACGGACTTTCCTCTTGGATTCAATGATCCTTATGGGTCCCTTCCAACTTGAGATATTCTAAGATTCTGTGATAGTTTTTCCACTACTGTGAAGGTCATTTGTATACAAAATATTTGCAAAATGAAGGAATATGTTGTTTGGATTTTAGAAGCGCCCCTTCTAGATTTTTGCATGTGATCAAAAACCTGAGAAGTTAGCAGAATAACTAAAAGAAATGAAAATACATTAAATAGAATCAAACTGTGTTTGGGGTGGGTGGGAGATATGACACACTGTACAAAAAGGAGTTACTTTGTTACCTGGATATCCAGTTAGTAACTTCCATTTTCCATGTCGGATTGCTGCATGCATGGATATATTGAAAAGTGTATCATCCCATGGAGAAGAACTGCTCTGTGGTAAAGATGTCCTGTTGTCAATGCCAAGACCTTAATGAAACAGTAAACTAAGTTAGGTACATTGCATATGCATGAAGTAATTTTTAGAATTCTGTTGGAAAACAAAGCAGTATCATCCATTTCTTTGTATGTATTGGATAAAGAATTTGTTATATATACATGTAAAGATCTGTGCTATGATTCACTGGATGTATTTAACTCAGAACTTGAACTTCACCCCAGAAAGTTACCAGTGGAAAATGTCACACCTGAGTCTGAATAACTGGACTCATTTCATATACAGATATTATATGTGTATCTCATATACCTATATTAAGAATGCTCACAAGTGGAATGGCTAAATTTGCTCGTACAAGTGCCTGTATCTTTTGCCAGTTAGGAATACAGGATTGAAAGATTTTCTAAATCAGTGCTACTACTGTTCACTCTCTTAGATCACTCCAGGAACCAAGTTCCAGGTCCTGACTTGTATCCACATGCAGAGAGCTGTGTCTTTGGACTGAGCTGGCTACATTCACACAGATCCACAGCTGGTCAGCAAGGTACTTCTATGGCATAAGTGTGTCTTCATGCTGTCTTTGGTAGAGTTGCATATGATGTGGCCCCATATCCAGATACTGCAGAAAACTCTAAAGTGTCACCTATGTGCAAATTCCCTCTCAAAAGGAAACCTGAAGCTCCTTATAGGAGGGAGCTCAGAAAAAAATTAACAGGCATACACCAGGGATGATCAGGAGACTAGTTCTTTACTGAAACCAGGAGAGAATCAGACAGAAACTCCAGAAGCATCCAAACCATTCTGCATATCAACTTTCATAAACAAGATAGGCGTTGAAAGACATGAAATCTAAGAGTTTTATATTAACTGTATCAGTTGATACCTGTTTACCAAAAGACTACCAGAAGGCAACTCTATAATCAGACTAGAAACAAGACATCAGGAGGTGGAGAGAAACCGGTGTTGATTTTCTAGCATCTTTCAAGATATGACTTTCAATCAGTTTAGGGAATTTGAAGGACTCACCTGACAGATTTTTGCCACTAAAATGAAAAAGAGAATCCATGAGATGTACAGTGATCATGTGAGATCCAATATTAGAAGCAGAACTAGAGGTTTCTAAAAAGAGTAAATTCTGTACATCACAGTGGGGCAAATATGTATGTGATAGAAAAAGAGCAACAGAAAGTTTGGAAAGGAAATGCTGCAACACAATTTCTCTACTTTTTATGAAGGTCCTGCTAAGTTTCTATTTTATTACTGGGCTTCACACTTTGAATCAGTTTTTCTTTAATAAGCATTTTCTGTGCATACCCAAGTTCCCTGTTTATACTAGACTTGTACAATGCTCCCAGATAAATAAGGCTATAAAAGGGGACTACTCATTTAGAGTATGCATACACAGATTGGGGAGGACTCAGCTCATCTTAGATCATAGAGCACTGAACCTGATGGTAAAACACCCCAAACCCCTATAAAAACAAGGAAAACTTCATAAATATCCCCAGAAGAATCTCTTCTGGAAGATAAATCCCCACACAGCCCTGTGATGGCCATAGCAGATACAAAACAGTTTAAAGATTAATATTGCTTACTTTTCAACATCATTATGTTATGTATTATTCTGTCATACTGATTGCTACTGGGAATACTCATCTTTGCCATCTTTCTTAAAGAGCACAATGAAAGACATTCAGCAGATCAAAAAGCATAACCATATTTTTTAAACATTATGTCTCAAAATTACGATATTAAGGCTTGGTCTAAAGGAAAAATTATATGAGTCTGCATTTCTGATTTTAGGGTTTAGCATGGAGAATATGCTTCTGATTGCTGAGCTATAGTATAGAAAGTTGTAGTATTACACAAGATAAATTATTCAAAATACTTCAAATAAACAGTATGAAAGATTGTGGTTTTAGATATATTTTGCAAAATATACTTAGAATGCCATGCATGAGACTTAAAATAAGATTCAAGAAGATAAAATAATTTTTAAAAACACTTATTCGGTCCAGGTAATAAAGTCAAAGTCCTAAACTAAGAAATACTTTTACCAGAGCTTGTAGTTGAAGTTGTTTGGTAGAATATTATCTTTCAGCAAAATTTCTTGAAGAGAAAAAGATAAATTCCCTCATGTTGAGCTATTATAAACAGAACTCTGTCACTCATGTTAACTCACCCATTGCAAGCACTTGTCTTGTGCCAAAGAAATGTACTGTCTGTTATTCAGACAAGTGCATTGCTTCCCAGGCAGTACAGGTCAAATTTTATCAGACATATCAGCCATGGAAAATAGACTGATGCTTGTTCGAATGCTCTCTACAGAGGATAGGACTTCCAGTTTATTACATTATACAAGCACCAGGATACAGAACTAAGATCAATAAAAATATTGCTTGGTATAAGTTCTCTTCTTCCCATCATACGGCTTTCTCCTTACTCTCAGGTATTCCTCCCCTCCATTTACCTTACTTTCTCCTTCTCTTCAGCCCAGCTGTTAAGTTTCTACCTCTGTCTTCATTCTTCAGCTTCTGCTAGCGCAGGTGAAATGCAAAGTGCCTGGGCAGTTTTCTCCCCTGCTGTATGAATTTTACAAGGATCCCTTTTCCAATTTGGCAGACTAAAGAAGTCACATTCTTTTTATTTCCTTTGCAAGATAAAATGTTCATTCCCATAGCATCTAAGCAGTTTTTCTCTGCATCTGTTCTAGATTGTTGGGGGCATTTTTCTTCTTTTTTTCCATTATGGTTGACCAGGCAGTAACAACAGGCCGGTAGACTAAATCAGCAGTCAGAGGACAGATGCTTTTTGTTGATCTGTGTAATCAAGTCTGCCTTCACATGCCTGCATACTGTCCTTATAGATTTATATATAAGTCTATAAGATGCTTTTGCTTGTGCAGAGGCTAGACATTTTATTTTTCTGTCACTTGATCGCTAGTGTATCAGTGGCTAATGAAATACTAAAGCTTTGCTTTTCCCTTAAAAGAAATATCCTACAGCCTTTGCCATGAATTTTCTTATTTTCAAACAGAAGCCACTGTTTCCTGAAGCCCAACTTCGGAGCCTCACCAGCTGCTATATTTCTTTTTAAGTAGTATCTTGGGAAATGATACAACTTTCATTAGTTAAGAAAGCACTGAAATTTCATTCAGGTATTTTCAAATATTTAATGCTGCAACAAATTGATCTAAATACTTTAGTGTTTTGTTTGGAGTTGTAGGTCACCAAAAAGTATTCAAATAGCTTTTATATCTCTACAGAAAAAACAAATTCTTCAGAAAATGTTGCCCTTGGTAAGTGACTTTGGAGTTTATATCATATTTCAAGACCATCCTTAGTCTTAGCAGCCTGAAAAATGGTTTCAGGATCAGATTTTAAAAGGAATTGAGGTGGCCAACTCCCACTACCTGCAAAAGCAGTTTATTATCTAAATATTTTAAAAGCCTGGTCCTTTGTCCCTTATGAAAACTCCACCTTAGTTCTTTTATTTCCATTATCATATATTGTCTCTATAAATGGATAAATAACCAAAATAGGATGTAAAAGCCTAAATAATTTTCAATAGTTAATTTGTATCTTCAAAAGACCTGATTTTTCAGAAGCCCAATGTCATCAATTCTGAAAAACCTATGCAAGATGCTCAGAAAGCATCTGTCAAAAATGTTAGCTGCACTTGCAAAAATAATTGTCATTTTGGTAATTTGAATATTCCATAGCATACTCTTCAGGCAGGATGTTGAAAAATTGACTACTGGGTAAGTATATAAATAACATCTTCAATGATGACCAGAGAATATGTGGGCCTTTTCTAAAACATGAATAATCTTTCAATGCATTAAGCCTTGCTAATGCACAAACATAAGTACAACAAAAGGGAAAGTAATGAACATGGGGGTAAAGAGCCAATCTCCACTCTGCATACACAAAAGAATGTGCTCTGAACAAGCTACTGGTATTTAGGGAAGAGATTGCGAAGCTGTAATGAATATGTAATGTCCACGGGCAGTCAAGAAAAGCAAAACCAATATTAGAAGTGGCAAAGAATGGGACACTATGCTACCACCTAGGTCCTTGTTGTGCCTCACATGGGATACTGTGTGGTTTTGGTCCCCATGTTGCAAAACGGACACAGAAAAACTGTACAAGATACAAAGAGATGTAACAAGGAAAATTAAAGCTATGGAACAGCTTTTGTGTGAAGAATGACTAAATAAATAGGACTCTTCATTCTCAAAGATGGACAACTGATGAGGGACAGGACAGAGGTCTATGAAATTGTGTGGCCAACAAGGAACAACTGGTCTTTCCTAACAGGGGCATCAAATAAATTATGAAGTTGCATATTCAAAATAAACAACAGTATATACTCTTTTATCACAAACCCAACTAAAGTGCGGAATTCCTTTCCATGGGATGCTGTGGATGCCAGAAGTTTATGCAGGCTGAGGGACAAAAAGGGCTCACAAAGTGGAAGAAAAATCCATCAAGGATTCTTATGTCCAAAATCACAACCTAAAGATCAGAAGCTCCATTAGCTGCAGGTTGTGGGGGGCACTCAAGAGAAGTATATTTATGTGCTTGCCCTCATACACTCCTTCCTACACAACTGCTACTCTCGGAAACAGAATAATGAGCTAGACAGATTTTTGGCCCAATCATACACAAGACCTGTTACCAAATTACTTTCAGTTCAGGACAAGCCAAGTATTTTGTTTACAAAAGAAAGCAGATTTATGCAACCCCTTTTATTATATTAATCTCTGTATGTACTGAACTGCAAGTGTCACAACTTTCATAAAAGTTAAGTAAAGAATCACAGAATCATAGAATACCTCAAGTTGGAAGGGACCCATAATGAGTCCAACTCCCTGCTCCTCACAGCCCTACCTAAAACTAAACCATATGATGAAGAGCATCATCCAGACACTCCTTGAACTCTGACAGGCTTGGTGCCATGACCACGTCCCTGTGGGGCCTGTCCCAGTGACCAACCACCCTCTCAGTGAAGAACCTTTTCCTAACACCCAGCCTCAACTTCCCCTGACAGAGCTTCATTCCATCTCCTCATGTCCTATCGCTGGTCACCAGAGAGAGGAGATCAGTACCTCCCACTCCACTGCCTCCCATGAGGAAGCCGTAGGCTGCGATGATATCACCCCTCAGCCTTCTCTTCTCCAAGCTGAGCAAACCAAGTGACCTCAGCTACTTCTCGTTAAGTCTCGCCCTCAAGGCCTTTCACCATCTTGGTCACCCTCCTCTATATGTATGTATGATTCAGATTCAGGTTTAACTTACAAATACGTGAACACCATGAGTCATTTCTAGCACAGCCTCTAGTTTACTTTCAGTGCTATTCTTAAAAGGAGAGATAGCATAAAGAAATTAAAATACTAATTTGTATTAGCAATGGCTTCCAATGCACAGATCAGTCCGTATCAATGCAGACAAGTCAGTTATTTGCTTAAGGCTTGTTTTTCACTTATATCAGAATGTAAATCAAGAGTAAAGTAATTGAAATAATGGATTCACACTAGATTTATACTGCTGTGATTGAGATCAGAATCTGATACGTACATTATTTCCTGCTTTAGTCATACAATTTTAAATTTAAAAAAAACCGCTGCAGTTTACAGAAATGTTACAAGATGACAGGTTTTGCCATACTGAAGAAGTTATTCAATCCAGCAGTGTGTCCCAAGAAGTAATTAATAACTGATGATTCAAAGTAAAACAGAAAAGATAAACCAAAACTGCTTACAATCTGTTCTTTCACTTCACTTTCTAAGCATAGGGAAGATCATAAAAAATGATGCAATGTGCTTAGCCCTATTTTTTCCCTCCTAGCCTTTCAAAAAAGCTCTTCTGACCTCATTCAGTATCCCACGTGTACTCCTGATTTAATACATCATTTAGGTTAATTGGTAGCTCTTCCAGAGAAAAAAACTGTCTTCCTATGTATTCTTGCATACACTTACAATAGCCTTCTGCTTAAATCATTAGTTCACCTATCCAACTGGGCAATGATTTCTGATGGTGGAAAATAGGAAGAAACATTTCTTCACATTTCTTCCCTGGTGATCAATGTATGCTTGAGAATCAATCATCTCTTCCTTGGCTCACACAATCCTAGTTACCTATCAGAAACTTATCTAAAATAAAAAAATACTGATTTATCTGACCACCATGAAAAAGACAAAAAATGACTGAAAATCCATTTATTTTCTGTGTAACTCAAAACTTTTAAATTCTACTACTGCTGTAGAGCAAAATAACTTTGTGACCCTTTGATGCCTGCAATGCTACATGGTAATAAAAAAAAAGAAGGGTTGGTCCAGTTTACTACATTTTACAGCTTTAGATGTCTTATCAGAACCCCTCTACTTCTCTTCCTGTATGGGGCCTATAAATCCAACTTGTCTATTTTTCTAAGTCTTATGACATTCCTGACAGGTTTCAGTGATATCATCTGAAATAGTTAATAGTCAATCAAGAGCAAATATTAAAAACCTTCATGTTTCCCCAATGCAAGCAAAATCAAAAAATAGCAAAGACAACAACAAAAAGGCACTGCAACACAGTACTTAGTAGGGAGGCTGGAAAATTAAGATCTCTCAGCATCTTTGTAAATATCTCCTATTATTTGTTCCAATCTTTTGCTTTCTACATTGCAGAGCAAATATTTCAAGTACCACATAACGATAATTTGTAAAAAAAGATTTAAGGATAGTCAATGCCCATATTGTGTAAATTTGCAAGGTTAAAAAAAAAAAGGAACAATTTGAACTTTTATTTTAAAGCAAGGCTCATTCCTTAGATCAGTCTAAAAGATAAATTTGTGAAAACAACTTATTAAATGTAATAAATTCCTTAAGAATATATTTCTTTAACTTTTGCTATCTAATTTTTAATAATAAGAAGGAAGAAGATAAACTGCAAATTTTCAGCTGAGATTTAAAAAGGGGACATATAGGGGAATACATATTCTATATCTATATATATGGTATTTGCACAGATCTAATAAGCCTAGATCAATTACTCTTCTCATTCCCCTAGCTCTCCTTCTTTCTTTCAATGAGACCAACTCAAGCAATCGGTAGAAACTTAAAATGTGGAGATATAAATAGACAATACATCTAAAAATAAAATATTCTGCCTTCAGTCTATGATTAAGATGATGAAAATGATCCATGTTCAGAAGAAGTCTTCTTGGTTGGTAAAAGATCAAAGAGCACACAGTTCTCTCTAACATGCCATTTAGTGAGGTCCCAACCACAAAATTTAAAGGGTCCAAACAATATTGCTTGAAGCATGCTATATTTCTGTACACTGTGGTCTACAACACTGGTGTGCAGGGAGGCGATGTTGGGTACTGAAGAGCAATTTCAGAGAAAAACAAAAGAATGTTAATTTATTATTTATTTGGGAGGCAGAGCCCTGCCCAAAAAGGTAATCTAAACAGCCTAAGCGAGTGTCAGATCGACTATGCCTCTACAATTTTCCAATATCCTACACAGTAACAAAAACATTATTTTATAAGCAGCTACGCGTAGTAAGTGCCCTTCATGGACAACAGAAGCAAATGAAGCTTCTACCTTTGTTTCTTCATCTGCCAAACAAGGGTGTTAAGAAGTTATCTATTTTTTCAGTATATTTCCCAAAGGAAAAAAATGAAAAATATCAGCATTCTCTATAGCTAAACTTCTAATTATGATAATATAATGCAACAGCAGATTCATCCATATGACAGGGAAACTATAATCACAAAAAGCTCCAAGCTTAATTGCAACCTGCTTGATGGAAAAGACTGAAAAGCGTGCATTAAGAAAAAACACAAAACCCAGGGTGAATTAAGATTGTAGATGGCTCACACTCTTTCCAGTGCAAATTAGAAGCACATACGAAACAAGTAATAAATAGGTGCTACTGCTTTGCAAGTGTAAAGTACATAAGTACATTGAAGAGCTTTCAGCCAGAGCAGGAATATCACCAACATTTCCTGTAACAAAGTGTGTGTGCATATTACGCTACCTGGATGCCTAGATAGTTTCATACCTTGCAGTTTACAATGTATATCGCACAAAAGGATTCCCTAGATATTCTCTTAGTAACTAAAAATTATGTCTGTAGTTCTCAAGACTTCTATTTCAGTATCAATTTTGTCTGGCTATGCAACACCTCCAATCACTTATTTGGTTACTCCACTCCAGTATTCAAATAATACATATTGGGCTCACACAGAACAGGACCCACACAGAACAAAAGTTTACTTCTTGTACCACACAGCCATCTAGGCCAAGAAACTAAGCAACCACAGGACAAGAGGAAAGATCCTCACATGGATAGAAAAGCATCTGATAAAATGGGAAACAAAAAAAGTTTTGATTTCACACTGGAGAGGCCACCATCAGATTCCTAAAGGAATTTGTGCTGGGATCCATACTGTTGAACATATTCCAAATGACCTGGAAAAGGGACTGAAGAGTGAGATTACAAAGTCTGTGGATGATGTTAAGTTATTTAAAGCTGACTCTAAAGAACAACAGAAGGCCTTTATGAGACTGGGTGAGTAGGCATTAAAATAGGCAATGATATTTAACACAGATACAGGTAAAGTGATGCACGTGTGAAACAACAATCCTAAATTCACACACAAAATGATGGCCTGCATGTCACCCATAATTGTCCAAGAGAGAAACCTTGGGATCATGACAGATTGAACAGATGCTTTTTCAGAATTATGTCAGCACTAATCAAAAAGAAAACTGAGTGCAAGGAATTATTGGAAAAGGACTCATGAACAAAGCAAAAAGTTCTATATAACTGGAAAGCTGTAGATCTGGTCTTCCCATCTCAAAAAGAATACAGTACAACTGAAAATGTTCAGAAACCAGTTACAAAGTTGGGTGATACATGCAATCCCCCATGAATTAAAATCCTCTGCTAGATGTACATTCTGTGTAATTAAATTTGTATGTTCTATGGAACTCCAGGGACCAGGCTGCTTCCCTCCCCTGCATGACCAAAGGAAGGTTATTCCCATCTTGTGTGATGTTGAGCCAAATGCAATCAAATAATCAAAACCTTATTGTTTTAATTGACAGGGGACATATCAATGTAACACAGGCCAAATAGTTTTGAGTGCTTACTACTCAGACCTCATTAAGTATCTTGAGTGAAACCACATCATCTTGGTAGTTGTTAGTACATTCAGTGTGACTACAGCCTCTATCTGATCTGACTAGACATCATCTACAAAGAGGGATGGCACTACTACACAGCACATACCCACAGTGAGAAAAACTCAAACATGCTGAAGCACTGGATGAGACATAAATTCTTTACCCTGGAACTTCATCATCTGCTTTTGCCAGTAACATTCATGTTCCAACTGGACTTGACTACATTCTCTGAACAAATATAATCTTGGCTACATCCTCAAATTCAATTACATGCTATTTTTTTTCAATCACTGAAGACGTTTGGTGGAAAACCTCCATGTTATTCTACCGCTTTGTAAAATCTTCTTATAATAGCATCTCAGGTTGTTGCTATCAGAACAGCTAGTACGCCTCCCTGAGCTGCTGGTCCCCGGCTGTCCTTATGCCCTTGTGATAAAAGAGATTTCATTTTGTCAGTAGGCACCACATAAGCCACAATTGTCACTAACACAGCATTGCAATAAAGTCCTGCTTGTTTGCAAAGACGCTTGGGAGGATCATTGGGAGTGCTCATGTTTCCAGACATATCTCTGCTAATGGAGGCTGGAGAGACACACACGGACCTGTAGGTGTGACAAGAGGCACCCATCACCGGATTCCATCAGTTATGCCCTCAGAGCAAGGAACACAGCCCTAACAAGGTTGCACCACATAGCCAGAAGGCAAGAAACTACTGAACTGCAGAAACTAGAGCTTGCAGAAAGGCTGCCTTAGGGAATGAAGTGGCACTTATGCATATGTCCAAAAAAAGAGACTGCATTTAAAATGTTTCAATCTTGTGCATACAGATTATCAACTCACTGAACACTGTCACTCCAGGAAGACAGGCTTTCAAAAGGTAGTGTCACCTGGCCATGGCAAGTTTCAAGAGGACAAATTAGACGTTCAATTTTTTTTCTTAAATTCTGCTGAGATTATACTCTAAAACTTTATGAGTGATTCAGAAGAAGTTTCCTTCCTTTGTAAAAATGTTTTTATTAGAGAGAACAACTCTGTATGTTGCGGAGTAGAATTCTGCTTAGTAGTTGAACCAAACACTGGGAAAAAAACACTCAGGCTACTTCCACTAGAACTTAAAAGCAACAAACAATAACCACTATTATTTTCATAGTAAGGCGATGCATATGCCTCCCTGCCTCTTGTGATCTGATTAGTAGTCTATAAAAACCACAGAGGAGATCCCCAGACAGAAGTCTGGGACTGGCAAACCAAAAACCACTTAAATATGAAACCCAAACAGAAAGAGAGTATTTTCTAGTATGTTCATTATCGTCTTTAAAATCAACATACTCTTTTAATTGTCCAAGAAATCCCTATTGAATTCACTAGCTTCTATATATTGTCAGGAAAATCGTAATGGTATCATTCTCCTACTGCTTCCATTAAAATAAATCAAAGGCTTTGCACATCCAGCTCTTGTTCTAACGTAAATAATTTGACTCTATTATCAGGATTTAGATAGTTTACATACATGACGCCCATTAAATAGAAAAGAAAGAAAACCCATGCAGTTAAAAAATCAGGTGATTACTTTTCTATCAATAGACACTGCAGGCTCCTTTGAATCACTGTAGCCTGTTTTTGTGCTACATTAGCAGAAGCAGTAGGTAAAAAATCACAGACTTTCTTAAATATTATGGAACTCCACATAAAGATCACCATCATGAAAGCAGTCTTCAACCTCCTAGAAATCTCACCACATGCATACGCACAAAACCTGCATGATTGGCAGGCTCACTGTCCCTTACTAATGCTCAACTGTGGAAGAGCAGGAGGAGTGTTAGGGCTTGAAAAATGGGAACCTCTCCATTAATTCCAGTGGGCTCTGGTTCAGACTGGTTAAGCATGAGTAGTAACAAATAAGGAATTTACACCCCACCAACTTATCTTAATTAAACAAATGAAATTAAATTCCCCTTATCCATACAGTTCTGTAGACACAATGTGTGTTCCACAAAACCATTATATGAAAGGCTTCCCTATTTATATTCACAACCATCATTTCTGGCAACAACACATATGTTTTAACCAGCCCCCCGAATTATGCCCAAATTAAAGTGATTCTGAAATCAAAACAAAACAAAAGCGCCAATACACAATTTACCAATTTACCAGGAGAAAAAACTTAAGAAAATAATAAAAAAAAACCCCAGTAGCAGCACACAATCCCATGAATGTTACCAAAAATTGAGGCTTATAGATGAACAGAGAAAACTGAATTCCAGAGTAATTTTCCCTGCTGCAAAATCCATGTCACTACGCTCAGAAGTTAAGATCTAGAAGCTGTTTACTTAAATGTATTGCTTGATCTTCCCTGCAGCACTGAAACAGCAGAATAAAGGCAGACTTCAGGTAACAGGCACCCAAACACTTGATTCTTTATAGGAGCATGCAGCTGGAAAGGGAAACAAAAAGTCGAGAAATGAACCATAACTTCACTGCAGTAAAACTCAGGAAGCCACCCTATAACTTTTCTTTGTGGTCAGCGCTGCTTCCCACAACCACATCTTCTGAACTTTCCTCTGACGGCATTTTTCCAACTGTCCAACAGATTTCTCCCTAAAGGAGGAAATTCTCAGGTCACACCGAAAGCCCTAGCCAACTGCATGCTATATAAATTATTGTTTGTCCACTAAAGCAGTTAGAAACAGATGCCAATTTGATGCTGAACTTATTTAATTTTCAGTAAACTGGAAATAAAGTCTCAGACCAATTAAATGTTTAACTTCCATACATTTTTAACAAAAAGAAAACTAAACTGAAAACTAAGGGTTAAATTCACATGAGGATGTAGCTGACAAATGAGAGGTTTTCTTCCCCTTCCAAAAAGTGTAACCCAACAGTGGGGATACATTTCTGGGCTTTGGGGACCCTGATTCATGCCCTGAGTTACCCTGATTGTTACAAAGGGTTTTGAACTGTGATCTCCCATCTTTCAGGAGAGATTTCTCCCCAGTAGACTGTATGAAACACTAGGACAGAGGTTTTCTCCATATTTTCCATTTCACATCATATAACACATACAAATATTTTGAAGGGCAACACAGAAAATAAGCCTTTAACTTGGTGATGGGATATCCAGATGGCTTCGGGTAATTTCGATTTCCAGTCATAACAAATTTGTACATAAAATGTCAAATTTATACAAGAAAGTAAGCAAATTTAGTGGGTACACCATTTGGAACACATCCTTAACTTTTTACCATCTTCTAAATTTTAATTCAAGGCTCTGTGTGTTTTTCTAGCATCTGTATATGCAAAATATTCTGTAGGCACAGGATGGTTTTCATTTGCAAGCCGTCGGGTCTATAGTTTGATTTGCAGGCAGTCTACAAATACATCCAAATTAGGGACTCTACATTACACCACAAAAACCAGAATGGTACGTGAAAGAAATATCCAGATTTCCTTTGGTATTTTCCAGTTTGGAAGTACCTGGATCTGGGGAGAAGAGACAGAAGGTGGCATGAAGGTTTCATATGGGGACATAAGAACATATAAATACTTTTCAGCATGCACCGTTTCTAGTCAAGGCCATTTTAGCAATCAGAAGGTTGTACTCTTCACATTGTTCAATGCACACATAATAAAAGTAGTACAAATCTATGGATTGGATCAGAAATGACACTGGATTTCCATTCTATTTGAATTTCTTTGCTTTATGTTTTTGGATTAAGCATCAACATGCTTTACTTTAACGTGAGATTTTTTTTTTTCCTTCTAAATATCAGGAAATAATATATTGAACATGGTTCAAGTTTTTGATATATACACTAGACCACAGTGGTTATAGCATTGAGAGCAAAGTACTACATTTTTCATTTCCACTGATGAATATTAAATCAAGTCTCTTCCAAACACTGAAAATAATGACTGTCTCTAATGTAGTAATATAATTTATACAGTCCCTAAAATCTTCAGCCACTCAGATGAATCAACTACTCACCTGCAAGATAAGACTACACTTTCAAAGAAAATTTTATTGAGAAATAAAAAAGCAAAAGAACAAAAGGCATGGTTGATATTTTTACAATTTGGAGATACACTTAGACCTTATATATCTTCTATTTATAAACATAAGGTCTTTTTAAATGCCTCATTTGTTTGTCAACAGTATGGAAACACATGGCTGTTCTCCATACATTTATAAATAGAATTGGAAGGGAAGAGGGAGTATTTCTCTCCCCTATAGCTACAGAAGCATAAAAAGTCTTAGATGCAAGTAGGCAAAACTATCATGTGCCCACAAACAGAAAACTTTGCACTGTGTTTCACACAGATGCATTAGAAACTTTGTAGATGGTGCTGTACTGGAAATTTATTTTTAGCATTTTATACAATGGAAACTTCACAACAAAATTACCTTTTGCTAGACTTGATTCTGTGAAGCAGCCTGTTGCTTAGTTTTCATTGAGAAATGCACAAGACAAAGCAAACTCCAGGAGTTCTAAGAAATTCTCCCGATTGGTCTGGCAAAGTGCATATTGTTATCCTGGCGTGAATGCAACTCACCTTCCTCCTGCAACTGATTCAGCTCTGGGATCCACGGCACACAAGACAGTCAACTGGGGCTAAAAGTGCCGATCTCACCAGGATCAGTTCGATCCTCTGCAAACTGACTTAAGGTCTTTATTGATAACTGCTGAACTTCAGCAAATCTCAGTCAATGAACTGTCAAAGTGAAATTAGAGATATCTTCCACAAAATGCAGGAAATTTTTAAAGCTTTCTGATTATAATGGATAATGCTATAAATGTCTAGCCTATTCTTTCTTGGGATATGTGATCTGAAGCAACTTCATTGTATCTTCTCTGGATTAACTCCTCCTTCTATGACTGAAATTTTGGGAAGAGATGAAGGAATAGGAAGAGATGGAGAAACATGATACTTACTGTAACAGTCACAGTCACTTTCATCCACAATAAAGCCAAATGTTAGAACTTACTGCATGTCTCAGAAAATAAATGTATTTTAAAGTCTTGATCAACACTTGCTCTATTAGATTTGCAGCTGGTTTACATCCATTGCAAATTTAGTCTTTCTGAGAGAAAATCTACAGGGAAATACAGAAAATATTCTTCTACTGTGGGAGAAGTTAAATATCAAAGTTTCAGTGTCTGGCTTGAATAGATGAACAACACTCTGAGACCAAGCAGATTATTTAGACTGCTTTAAGGAAAGTATATATAAGAGTATCTCGTTTATGAACACACTGTTTTTGCATAGACATTGCTTGTTGTACATTAACAAACCTATAATCAGTATGTTATTTAGTGCTTCTTAGACTTTTGCCTTCTTATAAAGCACCAAAGACAAAAAATGTCATAGAAATCAAAGCTAAAAGTTACAAGGTAGCTTTGAATAGCACTGTCTAATTAAGTAGCATTTTTCTTCTTCACAATAACAAACAACGCCATCAATATGAGAGTCGAACAAGTTCTTCTGGTTATTTCTAGACTTACTGCAGTGCTATGGACTGCTGTTGTTACTGATGGTCTGTACTACAGAAGACAGACAACTCTTCTCCCTGCTGGAGAGAAAATGTGTATTTTTTACAAATGCTCAAAGTCACACAATGCATCTTCTTCCACCTACACTTTTAACTCCTCACACAGATAGTCAATTAATTTTTGCTTTCCTTCTCAGTCTTTTAAAGCCAACAGTTTTCCCTTCTTGCTTATAATGAATAAAATAAATAAAATATTCTACAGTATTTCTAAATCATAGCTCAATAGTGAGTAGTAGCCCTTCAAAAGTGATGATTTTTCCATTTCAGTTGTATCTGTATAACCTTTGTCTTTGTTCATCCTCACTCATAAGGCACTTTTTTGAAGTTGCACGTGTTTGTAGGTCTGATGCCTTAATTAACATGAGAGTCCATGAAAATGTGCCAGAAGGTAGGACAAGCTTGCTATAATCACTTTGAAATGCCGATGGCTCTGTGGGCTAACAAGTCCTTTGCATATATGTACTTTTAACTGATTTCTCTTTTTTTGAACTGTGATGTATGGAGCAATTATTTCACCTCAACAAGGAAACTCTGGAAATGTCAAGGGCTCTTCCAGCCTATACTGTGACAATGAATTACTGAAGAAATACGGGGTTTTGCTACTTCACTGAGGAAAGACATTTTGTGACCTTTTGCTGCTTTACAGCAATAATGAGTTTTCTACAAAACTCCGAGTCTTTCTGTTACTTTATTAAAATAAAAACGTTTGAAGAATAGCCGTGACCTTAACCTTGGAAGAATGAATAGAATACTGATCTTGAAGAAACAGATGAGCCCTGAGACACTGTAACTTCCTACTGTTGTGTTGACAAGGCATAGGGCTGTGCTGTAGACAAACTCACCCAGCAAAGCTTACCTATCTTAATTCACTTAGTTGAACGCTGTGAACATATAGATGCACTATTATCCCTTCTAATTTCAGTTTTTTCACAGTAATGTTTGATTCCAAAGGAAAGACTTATACTAGAATATCATGCTCAGTCTCTTACCTTTCAAAATGCATACTCTTAACTTGATTTCAACAACAGTAAGCATACGAAAATACTAGTGTTCTTGTTTCATAGAATCATAGAATCGTTTAGGTTGGAAAAGACCTCTAAGATCATCCAGTCCAACCATTAACCTACACTACCAAGTCTACTCTAAGCCAGTCAAGGGTAGACTACACTAAACCATGTCCCAAAGTGCCACATCTGCCCGTTTTTTGAACGCTTCCAGGGATGGTGACTCCACCACCTCTCTGGGCAGCCTGTTCCAATGCTTGACTACTCTTTCCGTGAAGAAATTTTTCCTAATTTCCAACCTAAACGTCCCCTGGCGCAGCTTGAGCCCATTTCCTCTTGTCCTATCGCTAACTACATGGGAGAAGAGACCAACACCCACCTCGCTACAACCTCCTTTCAGGTAGTTGTAGAGAGCGATAAGGTCTCCCCTCAGCCTCCTCTTCTCCAGGCTAAACAACCCCAGTTCCCTCAGCCACTCCTCATAAGGCCTGTGCTCCAGACCCTTCACCAGCTTCGTTGCCCGCCTCTGAACACGCTCCAGCACCTCAATGTCCTTCTTGTATTGAGGGGCCCAAAACTGGACACAGCATTCCAGGTGTGGCCTCACCAGCGCCGAGTACAGGGGAGCAATCACCTCCCTGCTCCTGCTGGCCAGGATACAAGCCAGGATACTGTTGGCCTTCTTGGCCACCTGGGCACACTGCTGGCTCATGGTCAGCCGGCTGTCTACCAACACCCCCAGGTCCTTTTCCGCCAGGCAGCTATCCAGCCACTCTTTCAAAGTATTCACCTTGATTTTTACAACAGATTACATCTTTACATAAAAAGACACCACACAAACAATTGAATAAAATCCAGAATTACTCATGGAAGCAAAAAATCCCTGTGAACATTAACAGGGCAAAGCATTTATCCAGATTATTACATGTTTATACAATTACAGAATAAAAAAATTGAAGTTATTCTAACTAAGAGCAAACTTATTAATACAGCCTACAAGGTCAAACATACAAAATGAGAGGTAGTAAAAGGAGATGGTTGACTTCCACATTTGATGGAAAAATAAGAAAAAAAATTCAAAATCTGTTTTTTTTTCCAGGAAACAGATTTTAACTGAACAAATTATTTATTTATGAATTATTATGAATATTTATGAATTATTGAAGACATCGAAGGTCATGTTGAGATGGTGTTACATGTGAAACACCCAAACCCCACTTGCATCACTGTAAGGTAGCAGTGTTCAAGGTAAAGGGGAACTAAGCAGCATATAACCTGACTCTAACATCCTGTGCACAATTGAAACTTTACAGGTTTCCAGCTCAGAGACATTTCATTTGAAAAACGTAATCTAACATTTATATTGAGACCTGCATGAAAATATAAAATGTGTTATGTTCAAATAGGTATAGAATATAATGAAGCATAAAGAAAGAAGCAGTACTGAAGGATTTCTGAATTCCAGTCATGATACTAGCATTAGATACTTCATCAAGTGACTTAATGTTTCTAAATTCTAAAAGAGATTATCTACATCCCAAAGGAAACATGGGGATTAGTATTTATGAGGCTCACCAAACGTGCAATCCCCACACACTTAGTATTGAATACTGCAGTGATGGATGGTTCACACTGAGATGCAGGTGGGCTAAGAGCCAAGGCAACATATAACCACAGGCCAAACTTCCCGACAGCAAGAGCTACACCCCAGAAACTTCATACAGACAACAGCCAAAAGAAAAACACCACTTATCTCTGTGTGAATGGCAGCAGAGCTGGCTGGAATGGCAGCCTCCCATTAGGGAGTGGAGCTGAGCTCCAAAACTGCCAACCAGCATGAAAAGCACTGCATGAAATGGTTGAGGGCCACACGCGGCTCCAGGGTCACAGGTTGGCAGCTTCTGCCTTACAAACTTACAGGGGGTGATTGCAATTTATGATTTTCTTGTAATGAAATGATGACAGAGTTCAGATGGTCAGCATGTGTATGCATAATTTTGCAGAGAAGTGGAAATTTGGAGAAGCAAAGAACATATCTGTCTTTTTTCCCATTCTTGACCATTCTCCCATGCCAGCTGTCACTACATAAGCTCAGTCAGCTAACCATATTGGTTGCCTCTGAACATTTTGACTCTGAGAGTGGATTCCGGGTCTTAGCATGGCACAGATACCTATCTCATTCAAAGCTCATGCAACACACTCATCCATGCATACCTACATCTGCTGCTGCTACTGAATAACTCCATTACCAGGGGATGTTTTTTCACTTTTTCTTTTTTCTTTTTTTAAAATAATTCTAAACCAGCTAGATCATCAGTAATAAAACTGGGGAAGAAATCACTTCTGGCCTGCAAAGTCTCAGGAATCATCTTCCACCTGGGCAAAATAAGTAATAAATGGGGCCTAAAGGAGCCTAGAGTGTCTGTTCCTTAATCAAGATGAATAATTTTGGTATATGTATGGATATAATATATAATGCTACAGCCATTATAATGCAATTTTAATGCCCATGAATGATACATCAGTCCCAGAACTGAAATAGTTTCTCTATTGTAATATATCATATGTTCATTCCGCATATAGCAGATCTAGCCCCTTATAAGCAATCATTTATTTTGGCAATTAATAGCGCAATATATGAGGTAATGCCTTTTTTCAAATGTCAAGGAGAGCAATGAAAAGTTTGATTAATTTTGCTCAAGGCAAATAAAAGTTTGGAGAAAAATCACAAAATGTTATTACAAGTTTTCTGTCTTGGATGTCTGCCTCTATGAATAGATATCTTCAAAATAAATTGACTACAATTAGTAGCCTACAATTTTATTATGCCTTTGAAGTTTTACTTTATGGTTAAGTCTGGAATTTTAAATGAAGGTAAAAGTTTTTTCAGCCTAAAACAGCCCCACCCAACAATATATTTATTATGAATACTTCTTTCTAGTCTAAAGAAATTCAAATCCTTTTTGAAGAGAAAGTGATGCTACATGTGTAGTCTATAAGATTTTGTGAAATTCACTAAATTAATTAATAAATTTAGCAAGTCAGATTAAAAAATAATAGAGTGTGTACTGACAGATTCTGATTAACAACTCTGAATTAAAGGGTACATTTCCTTTCACCACGTCATTTAGTCCTGATTCTCAAAATAAAATTGCCTTCTGTGGGATATAAAGTTTCAATACTGCTTCAAGACAGGCCATCTAGCAATGACTGTGTGGTCAGAAATATGTTTGGTTTAGCAGTTAGGGGAATTTAGACTTAAGTCCAGTTGGTTTTTAATTCAGCTGAATCACCAAAACTTGATGAAATGCCATAAGGCTGTCTAAAAGAAAGCAGATCTTTCACAATGGAAGAGCTGACGTCACCCACACAGCTGCCAGACCATCAACAACTTAGCTTTTTTTTTTTTTTTTTTAAAGACAAAGTCACACCAAAGGGGGGTGGCAAAAGAATTTTGGGTTTTTTTTCCTTCCAACACATGTAAATCAGATTTTGGATTTATGCAACTTTAAAGTTACTTTATTCATGTTATTTGTGCTTTCTTAACCTACACATTACAGAGAAAATGATACTCAGTTTCAACATAATTTTAGCTTTCTGTTTTTAATTTTCCTATTTTACTACCAAACTCTTAAAACAGAAAATGCGAATGCTTCATACCAATGTCCTGCTTTTATGTAATTGCAAACTCTCTAATACATTACAAATCTACACTGAGACCCAGCAACTGAGATATATATTTATCACTTTTGAAAATAATCAACAGGGTGATGAAGAAACAACCAGAAAGACAAAAGCAATGGCTTTTAGCAAGGAGGGAGAAGAGCCGCCTCCTCTGAGGAGCCTGGGTCCAGCCCCATCTGCAGAGCTCACCAGACTGGTTTAGCGCAGCGAGGTCCAACCAGCAGGTGTGGTTCCCCACCCCTTCGCCCTGGGGCTCTGGCTTCAGGAGCAGCCAGACAGCGCTAGGAGGGTTGGCTCTCCCTCTGCCTCCCCACTTCCAATGCACAGCCCTCCTCCCACCACCTTGCACCGCCTCTGGCACCCATCAGACCCTTCAATGAGCAGATTCAACCCACCTGACAGAGGAAAACCAGGCTAGCAAGTTGGATTGGTTTCAGAGGAGTGCCAGAATGGACGCAAAACCAGCATCAGGAGCTCGCAGCTGCGAATGGGGAGGGCAGGAAGCGAAGCACATCCCTAGCAGAAACCTGATGGATCACTTCATCATGTTTTATGAAATGGAAACCTCAGGATTTCATTTCAGAGCCAACAGAATCAGTCTCACCTGTCCCTCAAAATTCCTTCTAGTCCCATCCTTTGTGTCAAAATGAGCGCTTGGCTATATATCCAAGCTACATCCAAAGGGGGAAAAAAAAAAAAAGGGTTATTAAAGTCTGAACCAACATCCTGACCTGGTTCACAGCCTGGTTCTGTGAGTGGTTTTGGTGACCCGGGAGAGAGGGGAGCGGTGGTGAGGTGCTGTGGGAGGCAGGATTTCCTGCACTGGCTTAAACTCCATGAAACTACTGCCTCTGGCTGAGGCTTCCTGGTGGCCTGAGCTGATCTAGCTGCTGGTCCTGCGGCCAGTCCCTCCATCTGCCACCAACCACACGCTCCTCACCCCGCTCCCAGTCATACAGCTACATGGCAAGTTGATTCAGCTGGCTGATGTGGTAGAAACCTTTCCTCTTCTTTCCCCCCGCCACCCAGCACAGTCTTAAGGCTGATCTGGCAGAAGACTCATCTTGTCACCATGTGATTTCCAGATTCAACTCAAGGGAAGGAGGAAAGGATGGGAGAAAGGCAGAGGACAGGCTGGTCATCTTGGCAATAGCTCACCACCAGACTGGCTTCACTACAAAGACCACAACCCACCCCACTCCTCAACCTAGTTTTTGGAGATCCCACCCTAGTTTTTCACTCCACTGCCTCCTCCTTACACCACCACAATTGTTGTAGGTCTGCATTGCAAACCAGATCAGTTCATTGAGAGAAAACATTGTTTTTAACCCTGACCACGCCACTGGGCTGCCATAGGTCAGAGGGAGCCTGTGGGCAAGGTCTGCAGTCAGGGACAGGAACCCCTCTACTAGCACTGAAGATGACAAATGAAGAATTACAGTCTAGAACACTGCAATATGTTTCAGACCACTGAAAAGGTTTATACTTGAATGAAATCTGCCCTCTGAGAGAGAAGATGATTACTTGAGACAGTCAGTGAAATAAGACCTGTGAGCATTTTTTTCTAAAATGGAACTGCAGACAAACTAGTTTACAGTGTTTTCCCTTTTATGCTGTTTAGCATTAACAATAGGAGAGAAGCACAGTACTTTGAAACAAGACTACTGTAGGGCTATAGTATTTGCCACTGGTCATGAACTCCTGAAAAAAGGTGAGTAGATGCTGATCAGTAGATTAATCAGATCTGCTGGAGATCAGATCTGCTGATGCCCAGAGGTTAGGAACCAGCGCTCAGTCTGAGAACTTGAAAAGTTGTATGATGTTACCCCATGAGTGGTAAACATGCATATCAAGGTCAGTTCTAACAGACCACAGCAGCAAAGATGTAGTTAGCTCTGTAATCAAGATACCATGTCCTACCTTTAACTTAACATTCTGTTGAATACTTAGCTGTAACAGCTGAGTCAACACTAAATTAATTCCGTCTTTTGCACATATTCTTCCCTGAAGGAATGCTTATTTTGATGTAAAAAATCTGAAAACAACAAAGCTCAGTTTTCCTATTTCAGTCAAAAAAAATCAATTAATTACATGAGACATCCCATCACTCATGCTACTGAAAATATATAGTATCAGTTTATTCAAACAGAGATGAAGATAAATGCATCCATTAAATAAAAATAGTATGCTGCAAGGATGTATACATTATAGACAAAAGCACTCAAGAATTCAGGAGCACTGAACCTGCACAGAGTGCAAGCACAACAATAACTTAATGCCTGATGTGTGCACAACTACAACAGTACAGTGTCTTCCTTAATGATATTATGATCAGAACTCGCTTGACTATCCGCAACATCCTGAAAGTTTTTTTGGTTGTGTTTAACAGTATCTTGAGATTTAATTTCCTCTTTCTTCTTCCACAGTACTCTGCAAACCCAAAGATTTGGCTAATCTGTATCTTCCAGTCATTATTTTACTTTCTAATTCAATTTCTACAAAAAAGAAAATATTAGTATAATATGAATGCTTCATCTGATGCAAGATGATTTAGATGATATGATTTTTTAAGTGGACAAGGACAAGGGCAAGATGGGCATAAAGAAGGCCAAAGACTACACAGGAGGTGAGAAAGAACCCAGCAAAGCATACATGCATATATTTTAACACCGTAGGCAGAAGAGTACTCTGATCTCAGAACAGATAAGGAAACAATAAACAGTCAAGGAAAGACCAAGACTGCAGAGTGACACACAGTTTATCACCTTGGTGACAGGAAGATTGTATGGGCAGTTTATTTTAAGATGCCTTTTTTAAAAAAAAACTGAGAGCCATGATTGCTGAAAATATGACAGTATTTATATATTCCAAGCTTTGTGTCTTCCTAATCTATCCTTAGCAGAGACACCAGTATCATTTATCTGGGTCTTAAATCTAAACTTATTACTCAGTTTGCACAAATGAAAACCAGACACTAAGCAGAAATCGGCTGAGTTACATACATATACAGTTACTCTTAGTAACTCAGATTGCTAAATAGAAATTTTAATCCTTATATGACAACGCATAATTTCACTAGCTGGGTCAAAAACAGAATAATAAATAATACAATGACTCCTCCTGCAAAGCACAAAACCACTCCAACTTCCAGTTAACTTACAAGAAATCGAGCACATTATGACAATAGATGAATTACAAAGAAAGCTGGATTTCTTGTCCCCAACAGTGGACTATAAATTAACATGCTCTGTTGCATTAGAAACAGTACATTAATTAAAAGAACAGTGATCTGAAAAAGTACAGTTTAATGTGTATTTTGTCACATATAACAGTGATAGATCTTGTCAAACCTATCAGAAATACAATTACTTACTCTCACATCCTTTCAGAACAGTATCATAAAATCAAAACTAGAAAAAATGTAAGGTATACTAATTTGGACGTCAACTCTACCTGTTCCTGACCAAAAGTCTTATCAGGGGAGAAAGTAAAACAGGTGGCACAAAGTAACTTGGCAAAATTACAGGCCTTTGCTGAGAAGAGACAGGGAAACCCTATATGGTGCATAAGGATGTGTGGGTGAAGAGCTATGGTTTTGTTTTTAATGACTCAGTTTTGAAAGGTACATAAAAACATCTTAAATTTACAGGCACGCATACCCCTTCCTCTGTTTCTGATGCTTAAAAGTCACATCTCATCCAGCATAGAAGTTCCTCTTACTACATCTTCTGCCCACCTGCCCCGCTCCCTGCCCACATGTCACGCAACACACACAAAAAGTAAGGACACACTATATGTAGCAAACAGGGAAGTATCATCAGAGTACAGCATCATGGAAACAATACAGGGAAGTATTTCCTGAGCTTAGGCTCTTGAAAACCTCATCTGCTCGTCCCCCTTCTATTTATACCAGGAATTTGTCTACTCAAACACCTCCACTGAACTCAATCACAGCAGTTCCCACAAAGAAAAGACGGTGTCTGAAGTATGCCTGAGAATACCACATCAGGGCATAACATCATACAGGAATGCTACAAGCATCACTGAGCATCCTTTGAAGGGAAATTGGAGTAACTACACCTTAATTCCATCAGTATGTAGGAAGTATCTGCAGGCAGTGCTGTCCAGCCAGCACTAGATAGGCACAGTGTTGCTCCTTCTGAGAAAAGCATCACAGAACCAGATATTCATTGCAGAAGGCCACCTTACTCCTTTCCATCTAGTTACTACAGCACAACGAGTGTCTCGCTTGCAGGCAACAGATCACTGTCCCCACTGCAATACTTTTCCTCTGCCTGGATTTACTTCTTTATTTAATGAAATACAGAAATGCTATAAAAACACTGGAAAGGACCTGTTCCAATGTTCTGCATGAAAAAAATCACTGCTTGAAAAGTTTGTAGTCCTTAGCAAAGCAATAATGTTGAATCATAAAACAGACGGTGCTTCAAGAGCTATAGAATTGGCAAACCTAAGCTCCAATTCATGTGATTATGGCATTAAAGACTCAACCCATATGATTATGGAACAAAAGCAATCACAAGGCTTGGAACTTCTCAGCTTCTCACAAACTCAAGTTTTCCATTTGCAAGGTCATATTACATAGACATATCAAGATGTACTAGGGCGAGCGGTTCATTGGGAGCTACCTGCCAACCTGGAGCGCTGAAGACAGGGTTTGGTAGGGTTTTTTGGCAGTGTGCCTCCCTGTACACCTCAGGCACATGGCTGCCTCAACATTTCCATGTCCCTAGGTATTTTATTCATTACTCAGCAGTGCTTCAGAGGTCTCTGAAATAGGAAGCGCATGTTGGTCATGATTCAGTAAGTACTTACAGCACCTGGGGGATGACGTCTCTGTATTTTAAACCTATTTACTTAAAAGCAAAAGGCATCCTACTCTGTTTTGTTTCACCTAGCAGGAAATACTTCACTTAAGGAAAACAAGGAGTGTTCAGAAGATAAACTGCACGTTTAATAACTCTTGAACAATCAGTAGCATACTTACATGGGAAGTCATCCACAAACAGGGGGTCTATGTTATGCAGCAGTTCCACTCTGGGGGAAGGTGTTCCTTCACTAGGAGAGATTTCAAAAGGAAATGTTGATTTCCTTCTGCAGCTCATTAGGATTCTGCATGCTTTATTATAAGGCTTTTTGTCATCTTAATACAGAATGAGCTCATAACTATAAACTAATTGCTATCAACTTTAATCTGAATGTTCTTTTCCAGCCTAGTAGCAACAGTTTTTGCCCCTATCAATCTTCTCTGACTTCATTGGTGTTTACTGGGATTATTCACAAGTTGACAGAGTACAGAATTGGCCCTACCAAAGCAGGGTTTTACAATAATCAACTTGAAAAATCAAATTTTGCAGCATAAGCTGGCATGGCACTTGCTATGCTCTCCGCACACCTAAACAAGTGCTGAAAGTGTTTTGGCTGGGTGCCTCAAGAAACACTAGAGGCATTGGCTACTCCTCAAAAAACCCACCTTTGATTTGTAATTGAGGTCACAAGCATTATTTAGATACTCTGAACCTTCCTGTGGGAAAAAAAAAAAAGCATCCCTCTTTTTCTAGCCATTGACTAGTGTGGAATGAGCTTCCAAACTTACCCATAAACTTTCTGAGTTAAGTAAATCTCAGTCCTAAAAAACTGAGTAAAAGAAATTTACTCCTTATGAAGGGCAACAGGAGTAGGAAGACATAATTAGAAAGAACCTTGGCTACATCATGACACAACAATATTTTATGATCTGACAGTGAACCAAAACACATCATTTTAGAAACTTCCAAATAATTTAAATTGTTTTATTTTTGTTAAGGAGCTTCATTGTAAGACTCAAAAATTCAGCTGGGGCCCCTAAAACACTTGACTTTAAGAACAGAAAAATCAGGTAATATAAAACTTAGTGGAAATCTCAAAAATGGTTGTTATTTTAATATATAAAATACATAATTAAACAATACTTACCTGTTATTTAAAATTTTCAATAACAACTAACTAAAATGAATACTGTTCTACTCCATTTCTAAAACCATTTCTGGATGCTACACATTTTGAATAAGTACAAAATTAACAAGGAGGATTGGATGAAAGAGTAAATGTATTCAGATAATACAGCCTTGGAATTAATACAGAGGAAATAAAATAATTAACCTACTGTGTTAGTAATTCAGTGTATAAAAACTGCCACAAAAATGCTTTTCCCAAAATGTGTGTGAAAGGTTAACTCCCCCTCCTGCCGCACCCCAATAGCTATAGTAGTCACCCACTTAAATAAGGAATGCCTGGCCTTATTTAACCAAATTTTATCTAAGATTTAATAGGCTCTTACTCGCTCTAGATGCTCCATCTATAGCTGTGGTCAAGTGTGCCTTTCGCTGTCTGTTCATAGGTAACAGTAACATGAACCAGTTACCACAAGTTAAACTTGGATGCAAATTGATAGCATGTGATGACTCTGCAGTAACTGCTTGGAGAGATATTCTTATTCTGTACTGTCTGAGTGTATCTACATTTTTCAATATACTTTTAAAAGAAAGCAAACACCAGAATTATTCTAAGTAATCTAGTACCTTCCACCACGGTCAAATACTGAAGAAAGAAGCAACTTACTCCTATGGCCTTCTCCTGTTTATATATCCAATATTCATACACGTTAGGTAGAAAGTCAGAAACGAAGACATTCATGCTGTTCGAGCAGACTAGTATTACTATCATATTGTTAAAGGTAATTTCCTTTATGGCTTTTAAGCTGGAGGGTTGATACTGTACGCTACACATGGCTACGAACATTATTGCACAGCAGGTAGAACACAAAATATAAAGATTACACCTGCATTCATTTAAGTTTTTCATGCTGCAGTTGTCATCTTTATTGAATCAATTTTTTTCTGGGATAGAATATTGGTATTAGTAACTTGGAAATGTGATTTATATATAATCATGAGATATATTCCCTGAAGCTTATGGCATTACTGTATTAAGCTCGGTAGCACTATCAACCGGTACTGAACTGTTTGTTCAGTTTGGGTGTTATTCTGGTAATTCTGTTGCACACAAAACGGAGGTTTATAACCAGCATATATTAGTCACAAAACAATTGCCAGAGAACTGAAGATGGCATTGTACATTGAAGAAAGTGGCTGGTTGACAGAAAAGGACATCAGGAAGACAGAAGCAACGTCCTGCGGACAAGAAGCAGAGAATTTACACTTGTAGCAGAGTTCCCTTTCCCTGTGCCTAAACTCTGTTCTCCTCCCCATTTGTGGAGCTCCATACTGACCTCAGTCCCCTCAAAAGACACAGCCTCAACAACAGATCCACCTTGGCAGATTTTCTGCCAAGGATATTTTGCATCAGGAATCTAGTCTAGCCAACAGAGCTAGAATAAGAAAGCAGTAAGATTCTCTAGGGAATCCTGCCCTTGTGTTTTAGTAGCTTCCAGTGTCCAGTGTCTGTTCCATCTTACAATGCTCTAATTTCAGAATATTTATTTTTAGAATCCAATATGCTAATATATTGCTCCTCTCCCTAAAAATAAGGAACTTTTTCTTTTGTCTGGTTATTATTCTACCACGTCAGACTGACTATTTAAATAAGCAGTTAAAAGGTATTGTTTTCCAAAAAAGTCCTCTATATAAGAACATCTTGATGAAAACATATGGACTAACTTCAGAGTTGGTATGAGAATCAGCTAGTTCATGCTGAGAACATGCTCTATCTTCTGCTTTGCAAATTTTTTAAAACATACAGAAAAATCTATTACTCCTTAGTGAACATGAACAAACATTTACATGCAATCTTTCACTTTTGTTGTTGTTGTTGTTAAATAGGCAGAAGGTGTCCTTGGAAGAAATCCAAGTTTTTTGAGGGTAAATATGTTTATCTTGCACAAAAACATCCTCAGTGTCACTCAGCAAAATCTGAGCCTTTATAACCTTGCCATATACTGTATTTCTCTGGGTCATATCTGTACACACTTTCCTAAAATAATTATATTTCAGATATGCTGGAAATAAACATTACTCTCAGTTTTACATTGCTCTTTCTTCAGCATTAATTTATACCACAACACTGAAATTTTTTTTCAAACAGGTGTTTAATTCCTAAAATGAATGTAACCATTTGGTACACAAGAATTCAAGTTGATGTGCTTCATTTACTTCATCTAGGCAATTCTGACATTTCCAACATTACAAAAATATAAATCGGAAACCTGCCCTGCAAAACGTATGACTAAAACTTGAAAACCTATGCTTGTTAACAAGCTATGAAGAAATATTAGTATTTTGACTGCATTTTATCCTGAATCTCTCGGCGCCTATCGTACTGCTTCATGTGCTCTACCATTTGGCTAATGCAAAATAAAATCTTTTTTCTGAGCACAGACATACTAGATATATAGTACTGAAAAGCAAAATATATCAAAACAATGTATCAACCAGGGCAAACTTCTACATAAGGAAAATTTTTTGCCTTGTGTCTCTATTTCAACAGAGTAGCAAGCATGTGGAGAACAGATGTTTCTTAGAAGTGCCAGTGCCTTTTGAGATACTTGTTTGGAAACATGCAGTACGGTTTAAATTCCTTGACTAGTTGCATTTTAGTGTTGTTTTCGACTATGTTTTCTTGGTATTCTCAGTTACTATTTTTGTAAAATACATTAGTGATATTATCCTGTATTTTTAGACATAATTTCTAGTTCGTACATGGTTTTAGATGTTCTAGCTACATTGTAGTGTTATCCATGGTAATCTAAAGTAGATTAGATTAGAAAAGTGCTATCTGCTATGATTTATGTAGAAGGTTTATACCTGAGATTGGAATGGTCTGATGGATATCCAAAAATGGGTTGGTACAGTGATACTATCCTATGTTATGTTTTAAAACAAGTTGGGGACATTAAAGGGAAAGTTAAATCTAATTCCAAAGGTACTCGGAGGAAAATTGAAGTTTAGGAACTACTGGTCTAAAGATACTCTGCAAGAAAATCTTGGATGGAAAAGTTTTTTTTGGTGGCCTACTATCTGTTACTGTAGAAAACTGTAGCAGAAAGGCCAAGACTGGTGCGAATGGAGAAAGACTGGGAAGATCTGCACGTGGTGACAACAGCACGAACACACAGCAGGGAAAGGGCTCTCATAGCAGCCTGCGTTAATGACACCCAGATCAGCAGGTCAGCAAGAGCCCAACACATCTGGGCCAGTTTCACAGGACGGGGACATGGGGAGACAAAACAGTGATGGCACCTGATGGCTCACAGAGGAAGGACAGGACAGAGAAGCAGCACCAAAAGGGTACAAAAAGGCATAACCAGAATTGTTCACATTCCTCTTCTATTAGGTCTCTCATTGATACACAGCTGCAACAGTACTTCCTACACTACTAGGTCAGCAGATAACTTCTTGCAGAGCAGACAAGCTTTTGAGTTCAAAGTCCCTGTCAAAGAGCTTTTAAGTAGCATGCAAATATTTACCTAAGAAAAGAAGTTCAAACGACGAGAACAAGGACATTGTATTTCCTCAGTTTCATGTATGAAAGAAATGTAAGGTACAGCTAGCTAAAAATGCAAAAGAAGATATTTTTGTCCACAAGAAACATGTGCTCCTGAACTTTATCTTTTCATGCCATTTGCTCCTCACCATTAACTTTCTTCTGGTTCTTTAAGTCAAAATTAAGTAGAGGAGGCATGAAATGAACAGTTGTATACATGTGTGGTTTTCAGCACTTCTATTTCCTGCAAGAACTTAATATTTGTTAGTGTCATGTTAATGCAATTCCTAATTTGGACTACCAATCATTTGAAAATCATTACAGAAAGTTCATTTTGGTCTAGGATTTTGGAATTTATGTTTAGGATTTCAAAATTTGTATCTAATTTCTATATTATTTATATCATGATCTATATTCAAAATTCTATACTTACATGTAATTATTTTCAGAATTATATTATTTCTATTTATTATATAAATATCATATTAAGAACCCATCCTTTGAAAATTGACCATTTTTAGACAGAGATCAGACAGATACTGGAATGGATACAATATTTTTGTGACTTCTGAGAGTATGGACATTGTCTCATATATTCTTTTGAATATCTAAATCAAGGTTCCCAATTTATAACCTTTTTCCCTCTGATTACACACGTATGAAACTGTAGGCTTAGGATTAAAGTCCACCAAAAAAAAAGAAACCCAAACCCACAAGAAACATATGCAGCTACTTGTATTAAACCGGCCTGAAAAAAATACAGATGTAACACAGTGATTGGCTATTAATTTTTTTTCAAATGAGGTAGAATCTTAGCAAAATTTAATCTCACTCATTATAAGCAATATATTTGAACTTTCCATCAGATGTCACCAAAAGGGCACCGTGCCTTCATTGTTTTCTATCCAATATTCAAGTGACCTTTTGAGTTATGACCATGAAATTGAATACACTCATTTCTCCTGATTACATGGGAAAATCATGTGAAATTTGACATTTCAGATGCAAGGTCAGCCAAAGAGCAGCCCAACAGTTCACAAAAACTGACTTTTTCCCCCCTCTGGGCAGAGGCCCTCCTGTTGGCACTACTGAAAATACTGGAAGTCACCTCTTCCCTAGCAGTGCCAGCAAATATTGCATTCAGTTCCTCCACAAAGAGATAAGATTGAAGTGCTAGGAGTGTGCAGGGGATGCACAGCAGTAGCTATCCTTCCCCACATATAATTTTCCTGCTGAAGTAACCTGATGTGAGAAGGTAAGTCCATGACAAAAAATACCTGGTTGAAACTGAACCTGAATTAAGCAGGAATTCTGTTGGTAGCTGGAAGAAAAATCTGTGGTTCAGGAGTACCCCAGGATCTTGCTGATGCTAAGTTTTCCCACAGTAACATTGGCATGTAAAACGTTTTACTGTCTCTGGCTGGACAGAAGTCTCCATTCCATCCTGGGAGTTAATGGTCCCTGGCCTCAATTATACACATCCTTATCTTCTTCCACTTGGAAAAGAGCCATACAGTGCACCTGGGCACAAGGCCACGAGCTCTCTGCAAACTCCAGCTAAGTACAGAAAACTACCCCATAGCTTCTCAGAAACAGAGGCAGCACTAAGAAAGAAATCAAGCTTAGCAGTTTCAAAACAGGTAAACCTACTAAAGGTACAAAGAAAACAATTCTGAACCCAAGATATGAGTTATTTGAGGGGGTTGGGAGCTGGGCTTTTTTTTTTTTGGTTTTGGTGGTTTTGTTTTTTTTTTTTTTACTTCAAGGTTTATACAGGTCTAACCAGGGACAGGTAGATGGGTTCAACTCTGATTGCTCTAACTCAATTTCTCGTTTTGATCCCTAACCCAAACACTCACTGCTCACACTTGTTTAGGAGCTAACTCCTGTAATTTACAGTCTAGGATGCTAAGACACACAAAAATCAGTGTTTATCGTAATGCACTATGTAGAAAATTGCAGAAAATAGCTACATTTCTCCTGCAAGCTGGGGTGGAAACCTCTGAGAAGGGGACAAAACGTTATAACACATGTAAAATAATATTGTCTGACTGCTATAAAAACAAAACAAAGACTATCAAAAGAAACAAAACACTAACTTTCACATGAATGGCATGTAGGAAATAGAATTGCTAGTCCTTCTATTCTTGTCAGCATTATTAATACTGCTTTAGCAGTATTAAACTTTGTGTCCTAAATGATTCTCATGTGAATTAAAACTACATTCAAAGATGAAGTAAAACAAATATAACTTTTAAGAACATAGACAATAGGATTTAGCCTCATCAATGAAGACATGCAGCACAGAAGAGGGGGAAACAAAGGAATTTAAAGCATGCAGTTTTTGCAAAACTAAGGGTTGGTCACAGAAGTTTAAACTTCTGCAGAAACTCAGGTTTTAAGGACTTTGTAATCCATTTTAGTAGAATAAAAGAACATCAGAATAAAAGAAAAGCTTTGAAAGATGAAGGACTGACTGAATATAAGCCTTGATTGAAGATATCACAAAGGGGCAACACCAGAGTTCCTTTTGATAGTTTGTTCCAGTGAAAAAATCACCTTTACCAGTTAATGCCTATTTCATTTACTCTTTTACATTCTATTCTACTCACTCGGTGGAGCCCAACGCACCAGTAATAAGCACATATTCAGATGAGCCCACAGGCCCCAGTATCCAGCATTTGTGATACCATTTTTATTATACTTTTCCAGAGGAAAAATGTATGGGATTTAACTTATTTTCCTTTTAATGCACAGAAGACTCTCCATTATCTGAACTAATGGAGTTTGGAATATCCCAGTTAATCCAGACAGCATGAGAGATGCACAGAGTCAGAGAGAGCCCAGTAAAATTCATTAGCTTGGTCTCGCTGCCAACCCAACTGGAGCTAAGCTGCCTCTTTTTTCCAGCCATCTAAGCATGTCTGCACTGCGCTCCTGAGTGCTCCAGCTTGCACTAACCAGTAGTCAGGTCTACATTTGTATTCCACTTCACAGGCTTTCTGAGACACCGAACAGCATGATATGGACCTATTCAAATGGTTACACTTGGAGCCACCCTGACAGGTCCCCCCCACCCTCAGTACGGGTACTGAGGCTAACAAAGTGGAATCCACGCTCAGTCATATGCATAGATTTCCCACATCTTCACTTCCAGACATACTGCAGAGACACCCAACAGGGCTCTGTAGAGAGCAGGGCTGGGTCCACAAAATTTCCTAACTTGTACTCCATGCTGTGCAAGATCAGTTAACATACTTCTGGATCACAGAGCATTCTTGAAAAAGTGTTCCATGTTTGTGCATTGCTGTGTCCACACTGATAAATTCAACACACTAAGTTAAAAGTTGTATGGAGGTTTTGCATCTGTGACCAGGATTAATTTGCAACCTGGATAATTCTCTCATGGGTAGCAAAGTTACAGCAATCATACCTTCCCTTTATTTAGGGAAAGGAACACATAATATTCCACGCAAACACCCCTCTCCCAGTTCCAGCTCTGTTCTCTGGGCTGATTAAATTCTTCTCATACCAGTATGCTGACTCGGTGATTTGACATGCAAGTTACCTGATAGTTTTCCAAACATCAAAGCCATCCAAAGGCTTAGTGCCATTGGTATGTCCTCCAGCTAGGTGCACAAGTGTTGGCAGCCAGTCAGAGATATGGATGAGTTCATGACTTTCTACACCTTTTTGTTTCAGTAAAGGACTTGCAACAAAGCCTACTCCTCTCACTCCTCCTTCCCAGAGAGTCCATTTTCTTCCTCTCAGTGGCCAGTTATTCCCACCTGCCAAAGTCTGTCCTCCATTATCTGGAAAACAAGTAATTAAAAGGAATTATTGGTGAGAAAGAAACAGAACAATCCTCCCCACAACATTTATTCATCCATTTGAAAAAACATTTTCACAATATAGGAATGTCATACAAATATTTCCATAGTGCTGTTAAGTGTTCATACAATATGTGGCATGTTCAGAGCATGTCACAAACGTAAGCTAATTCTTGCCAGAGTATTACGAATTACTACAATGAAAAGTTACTGCTAGGCAGAAATGATACCATACTATAGGCTAATAATTCAGAAAGACTTTGTTAAAAGCAACCTCTGACGTTGATTCTAAATGTCATTAGACATCCAAAGCTTCCAGAATCAGACTTAAAAAATTTAGTTCCAACTACTTTACAGACCACAAGAACAGTCGCTACCAATACCATCATTAGTACTCAGAATACACTGTTTTCCAAAGCCGTAAGTTATACTTAAAATGGAAAACTGTTATTCCAGTGTCAGGACAATAGCTGTACTCCTAGTTTAGAACCATTTTTTCCCTAGACTTTTAGGCAGCCACATTGATTTGTAATGTCACACAGTCAGTTTCTCAGGCAGAAGAAGAAAGCCCTAAAAAAATGAGTTGAAACTAGTTAAAGTAGTTGAAGTGATTCAGAAATATACTTAATTTATTGTGTTTGGTTAGAACAACATATAAGATGTTTACAGAAAAAGTTGGCCTGTGACTACAGTAACTCAGAAATATCTATATGAATTAGAGGTAGCTCATGTAACTCTTCTTAAAATCTGACCAAGCTTCTACACTTAGAATGAAATCCAGATTCCTGAAGTTAACAGAATTAATGATTCTTTGAAGTTACTTTTAGTACTGTTGCAGTTTTCTTGTTCAAACCTATTGCAATGATCTCAGAAGACTGGCAATTCTTTTAAGCATGATTTTTCTGTATTTTAATGAGGTTAAAATTATTTTAAATACTAGCTGTTGAACTGACATTCAGTGTGATTTGACATGTTTATATTGTATTTTCTGATAAAAAAACATGAATTTGAGGGAAGAAACAAGAAATACATGTCCAACACCTTGCAGAAGAACTTTACTGTAACCACAATGCAACAAAATTATCTCTCTTCTGCTTCATTAATTGCACACAGAAAACCCCTTTTGTTCTACTATGGAATAAACTAGCGCATGCCTCTGTGAAGACTTTAAAAGGTGGAAGCCTAAGTTAAGTGAAGCACTTGGAAAAAATAGCATGATTTGAAAAGTGCAAAGTGTTCTGTGGCCCAACTTGCTTGCAGTAGGGTTGCTTGTGTGTCCAGCACTCTTGGGTTAAAAATAAATAGAGAGCTTTATTGTCTTCAATATGAAATGCAGGCAACCAAATACTAGCTACCAATATTTCTCACACAACAATGTTGGGCACTAAGATCTGAGAATTTAAGTAGTTGCCAGTTACCAAAAAAAAAAAAAAAAGAAAAAAATCAGTTTCAACAATTCCTTCTATTCTTAGTGTAAACAGGAATTCCTGTCAGGGATACTCATGGGACAGAGCTTTCAGTAGCTTTTAACCTTTGGCGGCCTTGGAATAAAAGGTATCTTATCTACACTACATTACAGCACAGTATTAGAGCACAGTTTGGACATACAGTGGGATCAAATCTTAAGTATGTTAAATATCTTCTTTGTATCACAAGCTACTTACTGTCCATATCAGTTTAATACTAGCACATGAGATTTTTTTTTTTTTTTAGTCCTGAATAACAGCAACAGAGTAGCAAGGAAATTTACAAGTAGACTGTCTTTTCGAAGAATAGAGAGAGAGAAGTGTGCATTTCCTGGGTTACAGTCAAATCTTTATTATACTTATTTTTTCTTTGCTTTCTGTAGTTGAGTTGAAAACATTCACATTCTGCCAGTTTCATTATATAATAAATTGCCTGAGACAAGGACTCTATCTATCTAACATTAATCCTGTAAAAACTTGTGTGTGATATCAGCATTCAGACATACTACAGTAAGTTAACAAATGGGAAAATTCTTGTTTTGATAGCTTATCTGGTATGTAAATGAAAAAACCTGACATATGAAACAAGCTTCATCCCACTCATTCTGACTTCTCATTTTCACATTGCTAGAACGTTACTGTTTCCTTCTCCCTCAGGAACTCACATTCAAAAGACCTCTCCTGCTTCATTTCTTGACTGAGTTATCAAGAAAGTGTTGAAGAAGGGAAAAGGATGGTTTCTGGTTTGATTACTTAAGTTTGTTTCCTCTCTAGGTAGGCAGAACAGAGCTGATGTGTCACTGGCAGTTTATGCGTAAGTGATACCAGTTTTCAAAGTTATCTATAACTACTCCTGTATGGTCTGAAATATTATCTAGGACTTCAAATATCAACAATTTGTTAAAGAGGAGCAAGTTACATAATAATGAAAGATCGTAATGAAGTCTGTATTGATGAAATATTAAGCTACATAACAAAGGTGGGGGAAGGAAATAAATAAGAAGCCACTGATTGCATGAGGTACAGACGTGGCAGAAAGGCAGGCATGAACAACCACTACAGCACTGTAAGGGGGAGTTCTAGCTGGTCTTATCTATGAGGTTATGTCTAGATAGCAGGGGACAAAATGGGTACCTGCTCTGTGTGTGTTCATGTACCTTTCCCCTAAGATACAGCTGTGGATGTATACAACTGATGCTAAAAACTTGCATGGGTTCAGAAAGCCACTGGAGAAGTTAAAGATTAAAAAATAATTGATAGTTCTTATATGAAAAGACACCACCTCTGTCTCAGGAATTTCTTCAGCCACAAACTGCTGAAGATTTGAAAGTTTTCACAAAATTTTTCGTGAAAGGCACAAACAATGAGTCCCGATACTCTTTCCTAGACACGTGCTACCAGGCATTGCTGTAGCGAGAGGATGCTTGGCTAGATGGATCGTCCATCTCATGTTCTCCCAAATAAGCTATTCCTTACTAACTCCTCATGCTATTTTAGCAAAATATCTCGAATATGGAACAAACTGTAAAGTCCATATGGAAACTCCCGGTAGTTAAAAACACACGCTTAATATCTGTTTAGGTAAGAGACAAATAGGATCATTGTTGCTTCACGTTCTACACTGGCTTCATATCCAATACTAAATCCACTTCAAAACAATATTTCCTGAATGATTTATCATCCATTTTTGCAACTGTTTCTCTCCATGACTCATCCTAATACCTAATCTCAGCAGACAGTCTCCAGAGCAAAGCTTTTGGAACCAAGGTACCTACAACTAGAGGCTCTGATTTATAACATTTCTTATTATTAAAACTTCAGCCTTGCTACTTCAGCTGAAAACACAAGCCTCCCCCAAGCATGATACTTCAATTATCTCTTTCCTGGAGACAAACATCAAATATGATTTTCATTAAAAATAATAGTGAAATAGTCTGGAAAATGTAGTGAGCATGTTTTTCCTATCTGTAAGAATCATTTTTGTAATTACATCTATGTAATTTAGACTTCAGTAGTACCCACAACATATTATGTGCATTAGAAAAATCATAAAACAAACCGGCTCTTGTCCCTAAAGAAAGGATGAAAGGGGAGAGAACAAGGCTATAGTTAGAAATCATGGTACTTGGCATAAGCATTACCTACCTAATTTATTCAGTTTTGTTTGTTTTCTTAAATGGAAGCATGATACATTTTTAAAGAGCTTTGTAGTTTGCTTGGTTTGGCTTGCTTGGATAGGTGTTTAGCTACCTTTGCTTCTCCTGGTGTTTTTATCACTCCCATCAGTCTGTGTTATTTTAAGGAGGGGGGTATCAAGATGCTTTTTTTCCATTCTGATGGAATTGTCTTCTACAAGCTGAAATTTGTGACAATGAAAGAGAACACTGGGGAGAGACATTCTTACTGACACAAGAATGGGCTAAAACAGAGTTTGTAGCAGGCATTACCACCAACAACAAAAAAACGCACAGAAGATATATGCAGGGTAAATGGCAAAAATGACAGAATAAAGGAGAGAAACAGAAGCATCCTGGCTACCTTAAAATGTAGTTTCCATCAAAGTTGTGCACCCTTGAATTAACATCAGCCTTGTTGATTATGGAGAAATCTGTATAATGTGGTAATTGTATCATAAACACAAATGATATGCTGCACTGATTTGGGAAGCGATGTCATTCCTGCTATGGAAGAGAAAGCGAGAATCCTAAAGAGCAAAGGAAACACATTGACAGTTGTAAGCATTGGGGAGGGAGCCTGCAAAGGTTGTATCTGAGTGAATCATGTAGTCACAGACAGAACAGTTTCTTAAGGGCAATAAATATTTCTGAGGGTCAGGAATTGGTCAAAAGAGTCCCCAGATACAAAAGCCAGGCTCATCTCTAATATTATTCTCTGCCAATTTACATGACTCATGTGAGTAGCATAATTCTCCTTTAATTTTGTGTTGTCCTTCAGTATCCAAGGAGTAGGAATCTGATAGGATCTGAAAGTAGCTTAAAAAAAAAACCAAACTGCCACACATTAATTTCATTGGAATAGATACTAACAAAATTCATAGGTCTAACCACCCCCACCCCGCCACACCGAAACCAAGGCAGTGCTTCCAAACCCAAAACACCACCCCATTTTATGTTAGTTTCTCCATATATCTGTGGGACATGCATCCCGATAAAATAGACTGCTATAAAGCTCTCCAGATGAAATAACTTTTGTCTTCAAAATAGTCACACACAGTACCCTAACACCTTGAATACTTTAAAGTACTGGCAAAGCTTATCCTCAGTAAATACCCTGCACTGCTATAGCAAAAATAAAATTTTTAAGTGAGAACTTCTGTCTTCTGTTTTGATTAAAATATCTGAAAAAAAATCAAATATTTTTCTCATAACTGTAGCAACTACCCAAATATGCCTTCAAGAAGAAAAACATTTCTTATAGGACTATTTCTACATTCTTTCACTCTCATACACCTATTTACATCTAATCACTTTCTCACCCATCTTAAAGTCCATAGAATGCTGTTCATATTAAGATACTTTAATAGAGTGATTTGAAACAACAAAAATCCATAGTACCTCCATGCCAAAAGATTTTGGATGAAAATAGGACACATTTCCCACACAGAAAATCAGAAACTATAATCTATTTTCAAAAAACCTTTGTACAAAAGAAGGTGACTGTCTTTCAAACTACTATGGGTTTTTTTGTTAAAGGTAATGAAGAGGAATTTAATTTAAAAAAACCTTTTCAACATAAGCAAAATAAAAGCAAGGTAAAGCTGGTGCATCTTGAATATACCTTTAAAAATTAAGGCCAATGTTTTCTTCTCACGAACATCTGCTTTTGTAATTAATATTCATTGTCATATACATGAGAAAGAGTTTATTTGTTAAATCTGTAATTTGTAAACTGTCAAAGATGTTTTGCAGGAGTTCTTAAAGGAATCAATAAACAAAACTAAACAGAAAGGCCCTTCTGTTTCTCCCAAACACTTCTCTGAAGAGTTGCCAGCTGCCAAACACTCTGACTAGAGCAGTACATATACACAGTGATGTGGGGTGTATGTAACGAGTAAACAGTTTAATGACTAAAACCTCTTTGAAGAGCAATTGGACAATAAAAAACAGCAACAAAACAATTCTGAGAGCAATAACTAATGAAGCATGCCTGCATTCAAGTCTTCAGATGGACCCACTTTTTTACTGATACACCCTGGAACTGAATCATCATAGAATCATAGAATGCTTTGGGTTGGAAGGGACCTTGAGAGATCATGGAGCCCAACCCCCCTGCAGTAAGCAGGGACTGAACCTGTGAACTTGGCGTTATTAGCACCATGCTCTAACCAACTGAGCTAACCCAGCTGGTCAAGCAACAGCCTGCTTCATACTATGAAGATAACCCACACTGGCAATACTCACAACTATGGGAAAAGCTTCATTTGGGATTTATACTTCATTAGACAATAGAAAACCAAAAAAGGCAAAAGTGCTGACTTAAGAATGAACCCTGACAAATGTCCTTCCCAGGATCATAAATATCTCTCACCTGTGCGCACTCCTTGCTAAGACAAGTCTACAGTGGTTACTGAACTCAGGGGCTATATTAATAGCATTAATAGATTTGTCAAAACTTCACGCATCAGAGCGCACGCCTCTGACAAATTCAGTTTCAAGTGATCAACGGGCTCGAAAGTTATTGTTGGGAGAAGAAATTAAATGGAAACATGTCCTGTAATGCTGTATAAGGCCAGTTTTCTAAGAAAGTAAGCTTAATCTCCCACAGTTGTACGCACAAGAATGATTATTGCCTATGTAGTGGAATGAAAAACTTGTTTTAAAAGCTATAAAGAGACCTTTGTGTTTTATTTTTTGGATGGTGGGAAAAACACTATATGAAGAATTTCCAAAGAACACTTAAGTACAGTACGACCAACACACTAACTTTCTTCACTGTATGGACAAGTGGCCTAAGTGACTTCCTTTCTGTGACTACTGCCTGCACACACTATCTTAGCAGCTTCTGCTCATTATGTTGCCTCACATTAATGCTCTAGAATAGAGGTGCTATGTTCTTGGCAAATAGGCCAGAAACTGGACTTCACTTTAAAGATTTCCCTCACTGCTCTTTCACCAGCTCTTATGTAGGACTCAAGTGGGTAAATTAAAAATTGTAAATAATACAGAAAATAATTTTGCATTTTTTGTATATTATTCAAGAGCAACAATGTGCCTTGTTGTATAGCTACTTATTTTCTTCTAGTAGACTAGATCTTGTTTCAGTTATACTATAGCAAAGTAACTTTTTTTTTTTAAACAGAGCATCCTTTTTTTGTCTCCCTTGTGACCACTCAGGTTGCTGCACTCTTCTTACGACCACAATTGAGCTACACCCCGCAGTCCCATTGGCATGCCTGGCAAATTGTTCCAGACAAGCTCCTCGGAGATGGCTTCCTGGAATTCCTCCACAGATTCATCCAGGACTGTGTTTGGTGCTGTTATTAAGCAGTTTTAACTCCAGTATTTCTTTTCAGTCTTTGTAATTTCTTAGTTCAAATAAGGAGGTACTCATAAGTCTCCTTACCAAAAAAAAAAAAAAAGAAAAAAAAATCACCCTTGCTGACTACATTTAGTGTGCAAATTGTTTTAGACAGTGAGAGTATCTCATAAAAATATGCAGCATTTACATAAACTGTCCTTAACTTCTATTTATTCTAAACCTTCCACTCTTGTTCTCCAGGGAGTTTAAGTTTGTGATACGTATTATACAACCTCAGTTACAATAGCAGAACTGTAATCCTAAGTATGTGTCCTAGTAATCTGATTATCACAGTAAGTTTAGCAATTGGTTTTGGCATTTGTAGAACAGGGGATGATCCAAGAATATGGAAAATATTTACAACAATAACTCTAGAAAATATAGCAGTACTTAATTATTTGCTATAAGAAAAATAAGTCTTAACAGAAAATTAAAAAAAACTCTTTCAGCACAACAATCCAAAAGGATAAGTATTTCTGCATTGTTTTGCATTGTATGTCTCACAGCACAACAAATTCTGCATAAATAAATTTTAGCAATAAGTAACAGAAGACCAAAACTGCTTGATACCAACAGAAAACCCAACATGCAATGTTTTTTATGTTAAAATGTTTTTTATGAGGTTAATAAATCTGAATACATAACTTCCCTTGGATATCTGGGTTCATTTTTAAAAATAGCCATCCGAAAGTTTAACAGATCTGTATGTATATAACTCATACATCCACAGAGCAAAAAATAACCAACCAACAGTTCATGGAAGTATATAATTAAGAATCAGTTTAAAAAGAAAAAAAAGAGAGAGAAAAATCAAGTGCTGTGTGCCAAGAAAGTCTTAGACTATGCAACCGCTTTTTTATCCTACTCAGAACACAGCACAAAGAATGCATTTGAAGTAATGCATCTTCAAGAGCAAAGTAAGAAGAAAACTTAACTTTAAGCACCTAGGAGCATATAAATACAATCAGACATCACAACTCAATTCACCAATCATTTGTCATGTACTAGTGCTTAATAACTTTAACCAACCATTAGAGTTTGTAAAGACCTAGCCTAACATTTCTGACTCCTGGCTACAAACACCTAGATCTCCCATTTTCCTGAAAGCAGTTGCAAAATACTTGCCAAATACTCTGACTGTATCTACAGTACTTTTCAAATCGAACATTGGCGTGCCCCAGCTATTTTTTCTGTTTTCCACCTGTGCTTAAGCTCCTGCTTTTTTGAATTGATGAACTTTTCTGAAGCTGCAAGAGAAAACTCCCATACCCTGTAATTTCTCCTCATGGGCCCCTGCAGTAAGCTGATCTAGCGCACATCTGTCTGATACATAAACCATGCCAAGCTCTATTTGAAAGGCTTGTCTAAAGCCGCACGGTATTTTAAAAGTGAGTACAGACCAGAAAGAAAAACAGCTCTGTTTTATTTTATAATGCAGATTTGGGCATTTCAATACATTATCAAATTAAAGCATCTTCAAAATAATGAGAAAAAGGAACCTTTTAAGCTCCTGCTACTCCTGAAACTAAAGGCTGCCGACATACTAAAGCCATCAACTGCACATAATCTAGCATGAAATATGTGCATAAAATGTTTGAAGAGGAAATATGGTCAATAATAATTCCTGGTACTTGTTCCAGTTTCTTGCTTCTGATTAATAGATTAATTCCTTTGTGAAGATGAGAGTGGAAGTAAGGTGCTTCCTCTTAGCTAAAAGGAACAATGGAGTCCCTCCCATATGCTCCCTCTTTCCCTTTAAAATAAGTAAGTGTTGTACATGTAATTCACAAGAATGTTTAGTTTCCAAGTGTATCCCCCCCCCTCCCTACCAAACAGAAGAGATATGTCCATATGGCAGACAGACACTCAGTAAAAGGAGGACCGGATAGGACTGACAAACGATCGCAAGTATGCTGTGGAGCACTGAATTTCAAGCATTACATTTTCTAAGTGCAGAGACTGTCCAATAGCTGGAAACATCTAGGTGTTTTTATTCAGTAAAAGCATTCGGAAGTTTATTTTGAATACATTTGGGCTTCTTCCTCTGCTTCTGGAAGCAGCGTGACTCCCTTAGAACAAACCTAGTGCTGTTATCCAAACAATGTTACGGATCTAATTAGGAGGCATATTTATAGCAGCTTTTGGAGCAAAAAGAGCAGGAAGTCAGGCCACTGTTACTGTGCTTACGGACAGTAAGCTGTATAAGGAGCAATCAGCCAAAACTAATGCATCCATACTTCTAGATGTATGGAAAATACCTGACCTCAGGCCTGCTGGTTTTGTACTTTAGGCTGCAGGTGTAAGGTAAGAAAGAAGGATCCAAGTCCAATACGTGAGGACAGGAGCCGGCAGAAAACTAGTTTTACATCTATTGCTGATCAGAGCTGTGTACAAGAAAAGATGTCCCTGACCGCAGATGCAGGAGAAGTGTTAAGGTGTGCACAGCCTGCTGGTGAGGCTGCCAGCCTCAGGGGACCATTATTTCACCTTTCTCCAGTTTCGTCTTCTGAGGGGGAGGGAAGAAATGACTACTTTGACCCAAGAACTTTTTTTTTTTTCCCTTTAAAAAGAAAAAAAAAACCAACAAAACCCCCTACTTCCAGGGATATGAAGCTGCCAAAACTTAGAGTTACATGCAAACAGCAGAGACAAATGATCTAATATACAGGCATTAAAGTCTCAGGGTTGTGCCCACATTTTCCATCCTAGTATCCTGTACCCCCTTTTCCCTGGTGGAGGGACTGCTCCGATTGCCTTCTGACACTTCTCTGGCACACAATAAACAGAGCAATCTGGAGGTAATTTAAGTGGTTTAGCACATCAGGATACAGCTGGGAAAGGTTTCGGGAGAAAAGCTGGGGAGGAAGAAGAGGGCCGTGCACGGTCCAGGAGCCAAGCCTGCGCACAGGAAGGTGGCATAGATGGGCACCTTCCAACGCCACCGCCTGCAGCCAGGGAAAACTGCCCTGTGTCGAAATGCTCCAACCAGCCCAGGAACAGCAGAAACCTCAACGCAGGGAATTAAGAAATCTGCTCCTAACAGCAGGAGCGGCAGAGCCACCGCTCAGTATCAGGAACATTTCAGCTGATCCTTGCTCATCCATTAGTACCCCAACTCTTCCTTTCTGTCTACAACTTTTATATTTTGTCTGCTATGAGCCAGATGTCTTTTTTCCTTCTTCTTAATATTAAGTGTAGGCACATGCACTGGCTTTACACAGTGCAAACGATGACTTGATTCCGGCAATTGGACAGATTTACATCTGGTTTTCACATCACTTTTGTTTGAGAGGAGTGACTCGAGTTTTTAATCACTTGGGGCTCTAGCTATACCCAGAATATATTGGCTCAATTCACCACCAGAAGGAAACACACATCTGCTGGCATAAAGACGTAAAAATGAAACAAAACTCTTTACTTATTACTTACTACACCAGACATTTGAAAAAAGGGCAGCACACACCTTAGTAAGAAGTATCTGTCCCTAAACTAACTCTCATACCGAGTACATAAACCACAAAAACTGAAATTCCATCCAACAATTCTCCAAACCAAATACATCAATAAAAGAGTAAATAAAATAATACTTTTTATAATACTAGTCTTAAACTTCTGGGGGAACAGGCATGAAGGTTAATTACTTTGTGATCTGTTGCAACTACTCCATCTCCTGTAGACTGTTTCACTCTCCTAGGGATGACAATGAAATGAAATACGTAAGTTTATTCAGCACGCACGGACAAGGCGGAAAATGCATCAGTCTTGTATAGGTACATTCAGCAATGTCCAAGGCCCTCCCAACAGCTACCTCAGCTTTGGCTAAACACAATCAAGCTTACAGGGGAGGAAAGGGATTATTTGATTATGTAACATGGTGACATAGAAACACAGGTAATGGAGAGAAATGGATGTTTACATAAATAATTTTCCTTCCCTTTAATGATCTAGGCAGCAGTTTTAACCAGTTTTCATAAACCTGTTTTTCAGCAATGGATTATGTTTTCAGGATGGGGAAATGCAGAGAACATACTTGCTGACTGAATATTTCAGAGTCATTTTTTACTTGTTATTTATTTCTTTAACATCTTTGCTGGGTGACAGGTAATAACAGCTGAATAACACACTGCTGAATCTAAGAAAGAGGATGTTAAGCTGGCTAAAACTGAACCGATTTTCTTCAAATAAACAGAAAAAACCCTAGTGTTTACAGTGTGCCTAATACTCCTCTCCTCCTCCTTGATTTTGTCACATCAACACTACACTCAAGTGAGCAACAAGAAGGAGCACTTAAACTCAAAATTTTTTAATTTAATAATGATTCTTTTATTCCAATTTTGTGATCTATTTTTTTTCCCAGCTACATGCCAAAACATGCCCTCTTCTAATTGCTCCCATGTTGGAATCTCTGCAATACACCTCCAAGACACCGTGGTAGTTCAGTAAGGTCACCAGCAATTTCCTCTTGGCAAGATCCAACCTTTCTCCAACATCATCATCCTTGAACTTTCTGCCACTTTTGATCATATTTCCTGAATCCTGAAGTTGTGAAATCTCTCCTCTTGGCAACTATCTAGCTTTACAGTCCACATTCAGTGCTCAAATATACACATATATCTCTCAGCGATTTCAAAGGGGAGGTGTTCACATGCCCGACGGAAACAACTGTAGACTTCAAAGGAATAGTCAAATTGCATATTTTGCTCTTGGTGGGCATTTTGGTTTTGATGTTTTTGTGCCTAATGATCATTCCGTAGAAAGTTTATCCTGGAAACTGTATCCTTTACAGGTTAACTGGTTTCCTGTTCCACTCCGGACACTGGGAAAGAAGCAGAAAAATCCATAATGCACTAACAGATTCCTCTGCTCAAAGACAGTATTTCACTGTAAACAGAGCTTTAGCCCTGGATGGCCAAGTGTTTCCCAGTACACCCATACTTCAGAAATAAGTTAATCCTTTCATTTTCAGAAGACGTCTTGCCTTCTTTTCTCTGCAAATTCCTTATCTAATGTAGCGATAGTAAAGCCATAAAGTGCATCCACAGGTTAAACCTGTGCTTACAAAAGGAGTCTGTCCGCTATTGTTTGTCATCCCTGAGGCCACCAATGGTCGGAATTTATCATCTCTTTCACATTATTGATCAAACCACTCACATGATCCTCAGCCTGCTCAGTCCAAACCTGCATTAGCAAAGATCCACTGTTTCAGTCAAATGGGCAGGGTCACTGTAAAAAAGGTTGAGACAAGAGGGGATGGTGGCATCCTGTGTGGTGAGCTCCCCCAATCTCCACAGTTACAGCTGTGGTTTTATCTTCCCCGTAAGGACTTCTGCTCTTTGAGTAACCACTACCTGACCTGCATATGTGAGTCCAGAAGTCCCATCCTCCCCATCCTTCCACTTTAGCAAAGGAGTTACTAATTCGTCAAAAATCCAACTTCAAGTCTCTCTCAGGATTATGGAATAAGTGACCCATTAAATTAGTCAAGGTCTTCAGGTCCATGTTTTCCCAAAGCCTCTCTCCTCATTTGCCTTAGGCTGCAGCAAGATGTGCTCTTTTGGCTCTGAGTAAACCAGTTTAAAGAGTTAAGCTAATTAAAAGCTCTCAGATCACACAAGAGGTCAACAGTCCCTAAAAAAGGCTGGTATAATTGCATGTGTGCTTACTCTTAACACAGTTCCATCAAAATTATCTGGATTAATAAACTGAAACCACTGTAACTATTAAAAATGTTCAAGCTACCCAAGGTCACTTGGAGACAATCACAGGAAGCCACATGCTGTCCCTGAATGCAGCTGAGAGATCTCAGGGGCATTGCTTGTGAAGGGAGGCACCTGTGGGCAGAAAAAGACCTGAGCCTTAGCCCCGCTCATCACCATCAGTGTCTACACAGCTATTCTTCCTCCTGGGGCATGCATTTTTCAATTTTTTTTCACATTTGCATGCTTTCTCCTACCTTTGACTTTCTAATGAGTTGTAACTGTTGGCCAGCAGCAGTTTGTGAATGTGAACCATTTGTGGTCAGTAAAATGTAATTATTAAACTGTTTTAAACAAAAGCTTTGCTTTTTCAATCCACTGAAATCACTGGCATACAGCTTGATGGCAGCATAATGTGTGGTACACTCAAGTAGGCAGATATGAATTCCTATCATTTGCAGCCACAACTGCAACTATGTACAATTTTCATGAGAAAAGTAATGGAAGCCACTTTTTTTTTTACCTCCATGAGAAGAGTAATGGACAAGTACTACTGAAAAAATTCAGACCTAACAGAAAACATGCATAGGATGTCGTTCTCAAGATCTACTTGTTACAAATGCTTACTTGATTGCAAAATGCATGACACTGCTGCAGTGCAAACAGAAAGCAGACTTAAAGAGATGTAACTATTAAACCTGTCATTAAATGTCGCATATCAGACATCAACATATTCTAACATTTCATTGTTAATTTGATAAAATATCTCCGTGCAAGGTACCAGAAGCAGTGCAGTGCTCCAATACATGCAGTCCTCTGCAGTTATCAGTAATAATCTTTTGCATAGCCTAAACATGTAGACCATATATAATACAAGAAGTTAATAATGAAAAACATGCACTACAGGTGCTGCATTATTTGTTTCTATATGTAGTTGGTTAAAGCCATTTACTCTTAAATAGAAGTGAAATTACTGCTGCAGATTTCTGGTTCTTCCCAACCAAGTTCAAGCAACTCTGGAATCTTAATACAGAATTCAGCAGCAGCTCACTTCAATGTACACAAAGCTCTGGCTATACTTTAACTTGAGAAAATGCAATTAGAGGTCAAACCTAAGAGCAGGCACAGGCAGCATTCCACATGGCAGCAGTGCTCAAAGTTCAGATAAAATGTGGGGGTGTTTCTTCCTGCTTAAAGAGAAATGTAAAGATAGACACTGTACAGTAACAGACAGATATTCCAGTCATAGGAGGCACATGAAGGTATCCAGAGACACAGAGATTTGTAAAGTGCAATTAGTAAGAACATATAGAGAAAGCAGAGGAAAGATTAAGACTGAGCTGTAAGGAACTGAAAAATACAAACAAGGATCCTTACAAAAGGAGGGGAAATTAGCTTATTAGTTCCAGCGTTAGTACGAAGAGCTAAAAAACCTGCAACAGACACTGCAGTTAAGAGCTCTCCCAGCCAGTTTCACATCAGACATTTACATAACCTGATACACTCATGCATGACAAAATCTTAACATCCACAACTAATGTATACAGTTACTTTCAAATTCACCCTGCTCAACTTCACTAGCTCTGAAGATGGACACTTTCCATCTTCTAGCCTTAGCTATTTTACAGATTTTTTTCCCAGTATTAAAACCTTCCATTAGAGTTCCCAACCCTGTTTCATCAAAAAAATCCTTCTTTTCTGCATGCACAGGAGATGGGCAACACTAGGCCTATTTAAGTTTAAATCCTTTCTGAATCTTAGAGAAACAGATGATCCAGAAATTTTCTATAGGCAAGAGCACAAAACTATGATACAAAACTTTCCTTTCACTTTTAAAGTCAACCAATTTTTAACTGATAAAATATCTTACTATAAATCAAATTTAATTTGGAATAACTAATATGCATTTGTGGATTTTAGTGTTTATTTGGGTTTTTTAACTCAAAAATCTGTAAAATGTATGGCTTCCTTGGCATTCAGCACATCTATATTCTGACACACTAAATAAATTCTGCTCGTTTTACTCTCCCATGAAATAAGGCAGAAAGGGAAAATCTTACTTCTTTAACACATGCTAAAGTGAAATCATCCACAAATAATAGATCTCTCATATTCTATGCATAAGAACAACACTGAATAATGGAAAGTGAGAGAGAGAAAAGAATAGGAAGGACAGTTGTGTGGAGCTTTTATTTGGAAGTTCTCCATTCCTTCTCTAGAATTTAGCCTTCACTCACATGTTTATTTGGAGTATACTTTAATTCTGGAATATTCATAAATATATGAAACAGATGCACTAACCAAACAATAGTTCATATGAACATACCAGTATGAAAAAAATGAAAAAGCAGAGAAGGAAAACAGATCCAGAACATCTCAGTAGGGATTCAAGTGATCTTTTTCACTTATTTGACTAAGGCCATCTTACAACACCTGCAGCTTCTTCCAAATTCTTAACCCGGACCAGATAATATTGCATGTTTCTTCCCCAAGTGAATCAATGATAGATTTTCCCTGTGTCTATATTGATTCATACAAGCAAGGGCTGTCCATGATTGACAAAGTAAGTCTCTTGGAAAAGCAGTATTTCTAAATAAATATGAAAACTTTGTGTGAGACAGTTCTGTGTTGTTCCAAACAACTTTAATCAGTTATAAAGGAAATCTAAAAATTTATGTATATAAAATTTCAAACTTATCTATTTACGTTTGTTCTATTAAACAATTATTAAAGAAATACTGAAATACAAAGTTATAAAAAGCTAAGTATTTCCATTTTGATTATTTTGTATGATCTTCCAAAATATAATGCACTGGTGGAATTCGCAGTCCTGAGGGACATGGGACAGGTGAAGAGTAAAGTTAGGATCCTGAATTTTAGGAAAGCAAAATTCCAGCTGTTCAAGGAGTTAGCCATAGGATCCCCTGGGAAACTGCCCTCAGGGACAAAGGAGCAGAACAGAGCTGGCAGATCTTTAAGGATGCCTTCCATAGAGTGCAAGAGCTCTCAGTTCCCAGGTGTAAGAAATTGGGAAATAAGGCAAGAGACTGGCATGGCTGAGGAGAGACCTGCTGGTCAAACCAAAGGGCAAGAAGGAAATGCACAGGCAGTGGAAGCAGGGACAGGTATCCTGGGAAGATTATAGGGATGCTGCCTGGTTGTGTAGGGATGGGGTCAGAAAGGCCAAGGCGCAGCTGGAGCTGAACCTGGCAAGGGATGTAAAGAATATTAAGAAGGGCTTCTATAGGCATATTAGCCAGAAAAGGAAGGTCAAAGAAAGTGTACCCCACCGATGAACATGACTGGCAAACTGGTAATAACAGATGAGGAGAAGGCTGAGGTACTCAGCAACTTCTTTGCCTCAGTCTTCACTGGCAACCTCTCTTCCCAGACCTCTTGAGTGGATGGACTGCAAGACAAGGACTGGGGGAGCAAAGTCCCTCCTGCTGTAAGAGAAGATCAGGTTTGTGGCCACCTGAGGAACCTGAACATACATCAGTCTACGGGACCTGACAAGATGCATCCCAGAGTCCTGAGGGAATTGGCTGATGTAGTTGCCAAGCCACTCTCCATGATATTTGAAAAGTCATGGCACTCAGGTGAAGTCCCGAGTGACTGGAAAAACGGAAACATTGCACACATTTTAAAAAGGGTAGAAAGAAGGACCCTGGGAACTACCGACGTGTCAGCCTCACCTCTGTGCCTGGAAGATCATGGAACAGATCCTCCTAGAAGCTGTTCTAAGGTACATGGAGGACAGGGAGGTGATTCAAGCCAGCCAGTATGGCTTCACCAAGGGCAAGTCTCACCTTGTGGCCTTCTATGATGGAGTCACTACATCAGTGGACAAGGGAACACCTACAGATATCATCTACCTGGACTTTGACACGGTCCCTCACAATATCCTTCTCTCTAAATTGGAGAGATATGGATTTGATGGATGGACTGTTCGGTGGATGAGAAATTGGTTGGATGGTCACCTCCACAGGGTAGTGGTCAATGACTCAATGTCCAGATGGAGATCAGTGATGAGTGGTGTCCCTCAGGGGTCTGTATTGTGACCAGTACTGTTTAATACCTTCATCAACAACATAGACAGTGGGATTGAGTGCACCCTCAGCAAGTTTGCAGATGACCACCAAGCTGAGTGGTGCAGTTGACATGCCTGGGGGAGGGGATGCCATTCAGAGTGACCTGGACAAGGCCAAGTGTGAGGTCCTGCACCTGGGTCAGGGCAACCCCCAATATCAGTACAGGTGGGGGGGATGAAGGGATTAAGAGCAGCCCTGCGGAGGACTCGGGGGTACTGGTGGACGAAAAGCTGGACATGAGCCAGCAATGTGTGCTCGCAGCCCAGAAAGCCAATCGAATCCTGGGCTGCATCAAAAGAAGCGTGGCCAGCAGGTTAAGGGAGGTGATTCTGCTGCTGTACTCTGCTCTGGTGAGACCTCACCTGGAGTACTGCATCCAGCTCTGGAGCCCTCACCACAAGAAGGACATGGAGCTGGTGGAGCGGGTCCAGAAGAGGGCCACAAAAATGACCCAAGGGCTGGAACACCTCTCCTACGAGGACAGGCTGAGAGAGTTGGGGTTGTTCAGCCTGGAAAAGAGAAGGCTCTGGAGAACTTATTGCAGCCTTTCAATACTTAAAGGGAGCTTGTAAGATGGGGACACAGACTTTTTAGTAGGGCCTGCTGTGATAGCACAAGGCGTAATGGTTTTAAACTGAAAGAGGGTAGATTTAGCTTGAACATAAGGAAGAATTTTTTTTACAATGAGGGTGGTGAAACACTGGAACAGGTTGCCCAGAGAGGTGGTAGATGTCCCATCCCTGGAAACATTCAAGTTCAGGTTTGGATGTGGCTCTGAGCAACCTGATCTAGTGGAAGATGTCCCTGCTCATTGCAAGGCGGTTGGACTAGATGACTTTTAAAGGTCCTTTCCAACCCAAACTATTCTATGATTCTATAAAATCAAGCTATCCTAAGAAAACATAATGGAATAATAGAATCATGGAATCATTTAGGTCGGAAAATACCTTTAAGACAATTAAGTCCAACCATTAACCTAACACAGCCAAGTCCATCACTAAACCATGTTCCTAAGCACCATATATATAGGTCTTTTAAGGACCTCTAGGGATGGTGAATCACTTCCCTGGGCAGCCTGTTCCAATGCTTGACAACCCTGACAGTGAAGAAATTTTTCCTAATATCCAATCTAAACCTCCCCTGGCACAACTTGGGGCCATTTCCTCTTGTCCTAACGCTTGTTATTTGGGAGAAGAGACCAACACCCACCTCACTACAGCCTCCTTTCAAGTAGTTGTAGAGAGCAGCAGGGTCTGCCCTCAGCCTCCTTTTCTCCAGACAGAACAACCCCAGTTTCCTCAGCCGCTCCTCATAGGACTTGTGCTCCAGACCCTTCACCAGCTTTGTTGCCCCCTCTTTGGACATGTTCCAGCACCTCAATGTCTTTCTTGTAGTGAGGGGCCCAAAACTGGACACAGTATTCAAGGTGTGGCCTGATGAGTGCCGAGTACAGGGGGACAATCACTTCCCTGCTCCTGCTGGCCACGCAATCTCTGATACAAGCCAGGATGCTATTGGCCTTCTGGCCACCTGGGCACGCTGCTGGCTTATATTCTACTGGCTGTCAACCAACACCACCAGGTCCTTTTCTGCCAGGCAGCCTTCCAGCCACTCTTCCCCAAGCCTGTAGCGTTGCATGGGGTTGCTGCGACCCAAGTGCAGGACCCAGCACTCAGCCTTGTTGAATGTCATACAATTGGCCTCAGCCCACCGATCCAGCCTGCCCAGATCCTCTGTAGAGCCTTCCTACCCTCGAGCAGATCAACGCTCCCACCCAACGTGGAGTCATCAGCAAATTTACTGAGGGTGCGCTCAATCCCCTCATCCACATCATCGATAAAGATATTAAACAGAACTGGCCCCACTACTGAGCCCTGGGGAACACCACTTGTGACTGGCCACCAACTGCATTTAACTCCATTCACCACAACTCTTTGGGCCTGGCCATCCAGCCAGTTTTTTACCCTGCAAAGAGTATACCTGTCCAACCCATGACCAGCCAGTTTCTCCAGGAGAATGCTGAGGGAAACTGTGTCAAAGGTTTTACTAAAGTCTAGGTAGACAACATCCACAGCCTTTCCCTCATCCACTAAGCGGGTCACCTTATAGAAGGAGCTGAGGTTAGTCAAGCAGGACCTGCCTTTTGTAAATCCATGCTGACTGGGCCCGATCACCTGGTTGTCCCATATGTGTCATGTGATGGCACACAAGATGATCTGCTCCATAACCTTCCCTGGCACTGAGGTCAAGACTGACAGGCTTGTAGTTCCCTGGATCCTCCTCCTGGCCCTTCTTGTAGATAGCCATCACATTTGCTAACCTCCAGTCAACTGGAACCTCTCCAGTTAGCCAGAATTCCTGATAAATGAGTGGAAGTGGCCTGGTGAGCACTTCTGCCAGTTCCCTCAGTACCCTTGGGTGGATCCCACCCGGCCCCATAGACTTGCGTGTGTCTAAGTGGTGTAGCAGGTCACTAACCACTTCCCCTTGGATTATAGGGGCTTCATTCTGCTCCCCGTCCCTGTCTTCCAGCTTATGGTGCTGGGTACCCAGAGAACAACTGGTCTTACTATTAAAGAATGAGGCAAAGGTGGCATCAATTATCTCAGCCTTTTCCTCATCCTTTGTCATGATGTTTACCACTAAAGGATGGAGAGTCTCCTTAGCCCTCCTTTTTGTTGCTAATGTATTTATAGAAATGTTTTTTATTGTCTTTTAAGGCAGTAGCCAGATTAAGTTTCAGTTGGGGTTTGGCCCTTCTAATTTTTTCCCTGCATAACCTCACGACATCCTTGTAGACCTCCTGAGTTGCCTGCGCCTTGTTCCAAAGTTCATAAACTCTCCTTTTTTCCTGAGTTCCAGCCAGATAATAGCAGATATTAAAAAATATCAGTGCTCTACATGACAGATTTAGTATATATCCACCCCACTGAGTGATTCCTAGTGATACTAAAAGCAGTATTCCTCTTTTCCTTGCATATTTAAAGTTCAAAAGTTGGCAATCTACAAAAGAGATGTTGTAGCTATCTCCTTTGTTAATGTTGGTTAAGAAACTAGTTGATCGGTAAATGGCATATATTTGGCTATATCTCAATATTTAATACCTTTATTCATACCCAATTAATTTAATAGTACCCAATATATATGTAAATTCATGGCGGTAGTCTAAAATAATGTACAGGGCAAGGAAGAAATACTAAAAGTTGTGCAAGGAAGAGTTGTGAGGAAAAACAGAGAAATTGTATTTATTCAAATTGTTCTAAGCTTTTTTGAAATCCCCTGCGGTGTTACATTAGAAGGCAGTCTCCCACAGAAAGCAGAAGACATTTCACCATTTGGATACCTAAGACTGGCAATCAGGGAAACAGACAGAAATCCATACCCACCAGGTCCTAGTAAAATAAGGAAGGAGCAAATTCCTTCCCTCTCCTCAAGTTTCTGATAACATTTCCACTTCGCAACACCTGAGCTCAGAATGATGAAAGCTTAAACAAACTCAAACTCACATCTTTTGGGGACTTTTTTCCCCTTTTCTTGTTGTGCTACTGCATTAGGAGATTTTACGAGTTGTAAAGAGCGACAACAGAAACACACTTCTAATCCTGAATCTCACAGCATCTAAAGCTATCCTACCACTGTGTCATCAGCCAGGCAGCCCAATTCCCTTAACAGAGGATGAATTACTTGGGATGACGGATCGAGGACAGATTTTCAACCATCTTTGTCTCTCTGATCCACTGATTCAAAACAGTATGAATCACTAAACTATAGGATGGAAGACGTTGCTTCTTTCTCTCCTTTGTGTAATTCTGGCTTTGTTCTCTGAGTTTTTTATTTTTCTTTCTGACATTGTAATATTGCATTTTAAAAACCAAATGCAATTCAACTTTGAATACCAGTGACCATATAAGTTCCTTTAATCCACAGCAACTAAATAATGGGTGTAACGAGTATAGAAAATGAAGGCAGAAATAAGATGGCATATCCAATTCATCCAGAGTTTAATTCTGTAAACATTTGTTACATGTTATATATCTAGTGCTCCTTTGAAGGGCTGGGGCTTTATGAGCAATAATGCTCTTACACTTAATCAGAACCATATGGAGGTCAGTGTGAGGGTCCATCCAACTGAAGCAGAACTGGAAAGTATATTAAAAGTTAACTGTGAAATTATTTCATACGTAACTTACAGAGTTTAAGAAGCCAATTTAACAATGTTAGTGTCTTGGTATTGTTGAAAACAGACCATGTCAATGAAGTGACTCACCCTACCTATGACATTTCTACAAAGCAGATTTCTGAAGTTCGTGACTAAAAATAAATAAAAGGAGTAACATGCAACATGCAAACAAACGCAGGGACAAACAAAAGACAGAAAATGGGACAAAACCCATATCCCTATACTTTTCTTGCTGTTGCCTATGTCTGATGGGGAGACTACAAAAAAGCCAAACCCCAGCAATTTTGTTTACATGAAGTGCCAACATCTCTTTTCCATAATGCAAAACCACGTTTTGTATGATTTTGTTGTAAATACTATTGAAATTATGAAGGCAGTCAATAGTTCATAGTAATAAAAAACAAAGAAGGGGAACTACAAGCAACGCTGATACAATAGTTTAAAACCCCCACAGTTATTTAATGGACATGATACCACTATGCACCATTTAATATGTACTTATTTAAAAATGAAGTAATGGATATAAGCAGGAGACAAGTCTACATGCATAATTCTTGTATACAGTTTTGGATGTAACACTACAATCAGTTGCCAATATCAACAAAAAAAGCAGGCAGTTAGCTGTTGCTTTTTTAAAAAAACCTTTTTTAATTTTCTGTGTGAATTTCATATATATGAAAGGGAATTAAATAGCACTTACTAGTGCCAGACACAATACGAGCCAGACAGCTTCAGTGCACAGCTCTGTAAATGCATCTCATTTTTGACCTCCAACATTCTTGCTGAAAGTCTAGGTCACAGAACAGGACTTCAGAGCCCTTCCTTTGTGTGATTTAAGCTCATAGTTTTGACTCACAGTTACACAGAGAGTGCTGTCGATAATAGCGGTAAAGGATCATATTTGGGGAAAATTTCTCCCCTCTGATCTTCACAGCACGAATAATGCTTATTCTGTATGTGTTCCAAGTGTGGAACTCCCATTGAGGTTTCATTTAAAAAAAAAAAAAAAAAAGAGTACAGAATACACAGCAGAGATCTACACTGTGGATAAGAGACTCGCAGCATGAATTAAGAGAATAACTTTGCCCTTAATTTGAACTCAAGTTCTTCCCTGCTTCCCCATATTGCATCTGAAAGATCCATTTGTTGCTGTGTTTTTCAATCATACTGCAAGTGTGACAGAAATGCAAGCACACCCCCTCTGATGGCTAACACGAAACACGTATTTCCAATGAAATGAACCAAAATCATTTGGTTAAGATCAGTTGGTGAAAAAACATCTGTTGTACACTTCAGCCTGATGCTGTACACTTTCAGTGGAAAGAGTAACCGTGAAGGTTCAATATAAGCAGCAGAAAAGTCACTCAAAAAAGTGTCTTCAGAGTGCTGACGCATTATTATATTTTCAGTGCTTAATACAGATTTTTGTGTGTGTGATGGAAGAACTACTGAAAGCCTTTCCATTAGAGGGACAATAGAAATAGAAAACTACACCTTCTACTATAAAATTCTGCTAATGTAATTCTTGTTGTGCTTTAAATACACCCATAGGACTTTAATTTTCCACCAAGGGAACATAATACCTCTCCTGCATCAGAGCACCATTTGCTGAGCAACTTTACTGAGCATTTACAGAACAACTTTTACTGAGTTGTGCTCAGATAAATCAACCTCTACAGATTTTTGTAACTCTCTTTTGAACTGTCTCTTAGTCTCCTGACTTTTCTAAAGCGGGGGGGGAAAAAAAAGGGAAAATTGATCTCATGGAAAAAAATGCATTTGACGTACACAAGATTCCAATAGTTACAAATTTAGCCCTACAAAAGCTGCGTGAACAATGCCCTTTTTCATCCTATTGATTTTTTTTTTTCCATTTTTTTTTTCCTCCCAGTACAGCTTTCATGATAGGAGCAATCCTAGCGCAGACAGTTTCAGGCGACTGCTCTCATTGTAAGCAGTCTCAGTAATTACAGAGGTCTCAGTAGTTACAGACCCTGCTGTGTCAGGTCTATACTAGTATTCATCATCACTTAACACAAGAGAAACAGAGGGAAATTTTAACCTAAAAATAATGGCAACAACCTGACAAACTGTTCATATGCCTGCAGGAAGCAAGTTAAGACATAGTCAAGAAAACTTTGGACTTGTCCCAGTGACGGAGCACTGAACCTGACCACTGATTTGGGTGTAGAAGATTCTGACACAAAGAATAATGGCTTCTTAAGCACTATTATGGAGAACAAACTAGTATAGTTTAATAGTAATCATAGTTTAAGACAACTTTTGAGAGCTGTGGAAAATTATTAAACATTGTTACATGCAAAATGAGTTGTTTTCAGCATTCATCTCATCCTGTGAACAAATTTACTAGGATAACTATTAGTGTGCTTAAGTCAAACCTTTACACAAAAATGGCCAGCTTGCAACTCTGGGCAAAATTCACTTGTGAGTTTCATTTACAAGTAAACTTCACTTTAAGCACTAACATTTGCTAAAAACAGGAAGAAAAATTCAAGATTCCACTTATGTTGGAATTTTTAAACATAAACGGAAAAAAGAAGCAAGTGCCTCTGGCACAAGGTCCCCCTCTGTTCAGAAACTCAGTTTTGGAGTGTTAGGTTTTGCATGGAAAAAGCAGGGTGGATGGGGAGGGGTTGATGAAAGAAAGAAGGGAAGATAAATAAACATTTCCTACATAACACTTTGGGTTTTCACAGGATTTTAAAACTGGGGAAAAAAATATAATATATTGACTATCAACATCTTCTCAGTTTTCATTTTGAAATTAATTTTCATCATAAGATAACATTTCTGCCTTTGATAATATATTCTTACAAATCAGTCTAGATGTCTCATTACTATTATCTCCACCATATGGCACAAAAGATATTCTTTTATTTCTAAAAAATTTATTCTTACCACCCACACTTTAATGTGGAAAAAGCCTAAAAAAATAAAAGCCAACACTGGAGTACAAAATACCAACCACATGCACCTTTCACTATTTATCATTGACATGCAACAACTCTGACTAATGCAAGGACAGTGATCAGCTGCAACTTTTGCCCGTATAATAACAAGCTTAAATAATCAAGAAATAGAAAAGTAGTATTTGGGAATATATGGACTCAAATAACTAGTTTGATCGAAGGTTCTTGCAGCTAAGGCACCTGTGCTTATTTCCTCTTAGGAAGCAGCAGATGCTCTGGCAGTAGATAGCCAGGCATCTTTGCTGACAATGCACCAAACCTCTCAGAATCTCCTGACAAGACCAATTAAAGCAGGTCTTCAGATCTGTAACTAAGCAGGTTTACTAAAAAAAATCTGACAACACAATCTTCAAAATTAGCACCTCTGACACCACAGCCAGAGAATAACTGCTCTAACTAATCTATCTGTCAGTTGGTTTGGACAATCTGCAATTAAAAGTCTCTCTGAAGTCCCTTACCAGCAAAAGAGAAGGAGCAGGAGTTCATTCAGGAACAAAGACATCAGGGAGAAGATAAAAAACTGCCCTTAGGCAACCAGTGAAAGTCAAATCCCTGGTTTCTACCAAAGTAGGAGCTGGAAATAAGCAAAAAAATCTCTACATTTTATTAGACAAAAGCCACAATATGCTGGCTGGAAGATTAAAAAAAAGAAAAAAACAGACTGAAATTTTTTTGGGGAAAAAAAAAAATCTAGCGGTGTGAGAGAGAGACTGTATAAACATCAGTAAGTATGTCCAAAACAATCTGTGCTCTTATTAATGAAAATTCTAAAATTATAAAAAGACCCTCTTTTGGAGTGAAAACAGTCATCACTGTCACATGCTCCATTATGGAAAAGATTTGTGTGGTTTCCTCTTAGCAATGTAAACCAAGGCTTGAGAAATTCCACATATTTTACTGTTCAAAGCCCTCTTATGGCAACTACCAGACACTGCAGTACTAATCCACATTTAAGAATTAACAGACGTATTGGAAGAAAGAGCAGTAAGGAGTTTTGCTCCAAAATTATTTAGCATACTAAAAAGCTGAAGTTAAATAAAGCAAAGGATAGTAGCTTTAATACAGAACTGAAATCAGAGGTCAGATTCCTTTGCTCTAATGTTGGCAAGTTTCCACCAAAATTACTTGTAATATGTTGCAGAAACTATAAACACATGGTATTTACAGCAAATCCCCACTTCTTACCTCAAATCATAGGTCTGTATTTGAAGCAAAGTTTGGACTCTCAGCCAGTGTTAATAGTGCTGAGGTAAATTTGTACCACTTGAATGCTTTTTATGACCTTTATTTATGTTAAATCAAGGCTCTCTTCATGAAAGCTGGTAGTTACAGTCTCTTATGTTTCCTAAAAAGAAAAATAAACCCTATGTCTTATTCTTTTTGATTTCAAGTGGATAAAAAGCCATGGGTATCCAAGACAGTGCTGCATCCATTTTTATCTGTTTTGCTTGAACAGGCAATGACTTCATTTTCACCACTGATCTCATTAGCATAGACTTACTTGTATCTGTAGTATAAAAGCTGCTCCATAAAAGCAAATTCTATTTCTTATCACACCAGTCAAGACTTTTCAAGCTACTACTTGATACACAAATATTACACCACATACAATTGAACTAGCTCATCTCTTTCTTTTCCTTATTTACCTGTAGAAATAGCTTGTGTATCTGTTCAAAAAGACAACAGAGATGTTGATTTCCACAATATACCGATGGAGTCAGACTTTGCTAATGACCAGATTCCTTCATTTTTGGCCCGGTGTCTCCATAGGCCACTTTAAAGAGGAACTGGAACTCTTCTACACATTTTACAAGGCCCTTTTAAAATGTGCGGTATTTCTGTTTGCCAGCTGGCATGTTTTCAAGGCACTTCTGGTTGATCCGTAACATATACAAATAGGAAGAAACACGAAAGAGTTTAATAAAAAGAAATCTGTCATGAGAACAAAGATTATATCATGTTCCAGAGTATTTCAATGAGCACCCACTAAAAAGAGATCTCTAATTTTGGGGTCGACACTTCACAGTGAAGGAATCAACCAGAAGACTGTGTTTGCTGCAAAGTTACTTGCTACAGCACACAATAGCAAATGATGACTTATAAATTATTTAGGGGGTGGGGGGGAGGCAGAATTTTGAAGCAGTCAGAGATGCAAACATCCAAGTGTGAATTTTGGCTGCAACTAAACTAAACAATAGTAATGAATCTAGTAAAATCTACCGTAAAAGTAGGGTCTTCGCTTCTTTTTCCTCTGCAGGTTTCCAACACTACAGTTATCAAACCACACAGGTTTATGACAAAACAGAGAGTGCTTTCATTATCCTGTGTCTTTAACTACTATGCTGATGAGACACATAGATAGTGCTTATTAAAATTATGGATACACTTTATCCTTCCCTAGATACTCACTTGCAGTCTTCATTTAAATCCTTAAATTCTTAACTCCACAACATGGGAAGAACTTTCTTGGAAAGAATTCCTGATCATAGAGGAAAATGTGTCTCTCCTGCTGTACCGAGCAACAAGAGGATCTCCCAGTCCCAGGAGAGCACCTGGGGCAGGGAGAGGGGCCACAGCTTCCTCAAGCAGGCATGCCCTCAAGAGCTGAAGGTAATGTCATACTATAAGTATATACCCATATTATAGCTACCAGTGCACACAGACTCCCAATTACAAAGGACTTGAAAGCTGTGCAGAGAGATCTCACATAGCACAACTCTCCGCACAAGATGCTCAACTTCAGACCCTCTCATGTTTCTTTTCAACCATGTTTTAACGCCCATTTTAAAACACACCATCTGCAAAAGCGATAATATAGAAAAGCTTCTTTTTTTTTTTTTTCCCTTTTTTTAAAATGCTTAATGGTTTCAACATTTGTTTTTTTGAAACTGGGTCTTTAATGCATGCAATGTTTTATGCCTGTAAAGAATAGTTGTTTGAAGTGAAGAGAGAACACTGAAAAAAACTGAATCAATGCCCCTTGGCCTGCTTGATCTAGTCCCAATTTCCCTGCATTTCAATCATATTAAATTCCATTCTCCGCAGTTTAAAATGTCAATTAACTCAAGAGAAGTCCCATTAGACAGGGCAGACACTGGATTCTCCTGACTGTTTGACACTTGTTGAAATGTACCTGTAATTGATTGCAAGATAACTACTGTTAAAAGCAGTATATACTGTCACTGTTTGGAAAAAAATGTTTTATAAACAAAAAATAAATTTGTCTTTTCAATTCAGTCACACCCTGTAATTCCAACTCAGATTTCTTTAGTTTTATTCCACAACATGCTGAACAAACATTACTGAAATAACTCTACCAGGACCCCATCAGCAAAGACTGGATTTTTTCCATATGGAATAAATATTGGTATCATTTTCCATATGGCTTTGCTTACTTTCAGTTCTAAATATGAAAACAGCACAAACAGAAACAGACATAGAAGAGTTATCGAATTCTCTTAGAGCCAAAACCTGGACACAAATGTAACACCATAAGGCAAACAGGTTTGGACTCAAAATGAAATTCCAAGATTCCAAGTGCTATAGGAAGCAGCTGCTAAACTCAGAACACATCACTGCATTTTCATCAAACCTTGGGGTTTGGGTTTTTGTTGTTGTTGTTGTTGGTTTTAAAGTGTTCACAGAAAATTAATTTGCCATTTTGACAGCCCTAATATGTAAAGCCTGGGCAAAAGAGCAACTGTAAGCATTGAAAGGCTACTTCCCACTCCCAAACAAACAAGAACAACTATGTTCCTGAAACCCAGCCAAGCAGCTGTATTTCAAAAAGGTTCTGTTTCATTCCTAATTTGGAAACAAAGGAGACTGCTTTGTAATGTATTATTTGCATTACCCTAATAATCTAGAAACCAGATTGTGTGCTAGAACATACAAAAACTTAGCTGGTAATTTGGCAGCCTAGACTGTATCATCACATATTAGGCCTCTTTATTAACAGACCTTTGCTTCATGGGAGTAAGGTGCCAGTGAAGTATTTCAAGGAAGACAAAAATTACATGTTACGTGAAAGTAAGGGAAAGAAAGAGTTTTGGCTTCAAGCTGCTTGCTGTCTGGCTGTTCGTGCTTCATGCAACACATGGCAATTTATAGGCTGATCAGACAACTACCCATAATGACAAATGAATTTGGTAGATCATTCTAAGGATTCAGTTCTGACAGATAGTCAGCAGCTACAGCAGCAAGTAAGACACCTCCAACTTCACTGCACTCTTCAGTTTTTACAATGCTGTTTTTACTCCAATAGAGTATCCCCCATTTGCACAGATACTTCTTCAGAGTTGTTTTCATCATGCTTGAGAAAGCCGTAAGCAGGGGAGAGATATTGCTCCTTCTGGTATAAAGTCTTGTTTCACTTTCATTGCACTTCTGTATTTGTAGTTAGAAAATACACGAGGAAGGACAGAAGGGCCACGTCTCTGCAGTCAACTTGTTAGACACTGTATCAAAGTTATTACTGAAAGAATATTTAATGAACTTACCAGTGGAGAAAACAAGAACTGTGTTGTCCCAAAGACCATATCTTTTTAGAGCATCAGTAAGATTTCCTACAGCTTCATCCATAAGAGTCACCATTGCCGCATAATGGCGCCTCTTTACATCTTTAATGGAGGAATATGGTTTCATGTATTCTTCAGGGACCTCAAGAGGATCATGGACAGACTGAAAAGCAAGGTAGAGAAAGAGGGGCTGGGGTGGAAGGGATAGAATGGAAATTAGTTGAACATAAAGTAGTACGTGCAAAAGTTACTGCAGTAAAAGCAGCCCTGATTCATCAACAGCTGCAGGCACTGTGTTTTGATTTATTCTATACTTCTCTCTTCTAATCCCTAAACGTAAAGTAATAAAACTTTGATAAAGGACTTTTGCGAAGCTGTGAAAAAAACATAGGGTGTGTCTTTTCTTCATAACACAGTTGTTAACAGTTTCTTTCTATGAAATTTCTCCCATTAAACTTTCCATTCTCTTTTTAGAAGAGCAAATTACATGCTATATCATTTCTATAAATTCATTATTTGAATTGTTAAAAAATAAATGGAGAAGGGTAGCAGGCCAGGGCTGTGCAGGCAAAGCTGATTCTGACAGCAGACAGGGCAAGTTTTACCTGTGATACTTCTCAAGTTTAGCTCTACATACCCTCCTGAAAAGCCCCGAATTACAGCTCAAGGGCAGGTCTCTCCATTAATATCTCATTAAAATTTTTTAAACATTCTTTAGTGCTAAAGTTATCAAAGTAACAGATGCTAACTGTACCTTCTCAGTTTTATGATTGGCTATAAGGTGTATAGCTCTTTCTGTGAATAAATTAGTAGAGTACATGTTTTTAAATCTTGTTGCAACTTCTTCTCCATCTCGGAAGTCCAAAGCACAGCGCGTTACGTTCTTTGCTTTGATGAGGACACAACGGTCATGAGAATAATAATCCTCACTCCCCAGAAGATAGCCTAGAACAGGAAACGATGTCAAATAAGCAGGCCAACATAATGTCGTATAAACAGACACATCAGGAGAAAAAGAAGTCAAAACTTTAGTGGTTTTGAGCTGAAAAACACTCATCCAACATTTGACCATCTGTAGTGACATCCCTTGACATTTAATACTTCATAGACTTTTTATTGCTAACGCAAGTAGTGATTTCAAATACTTGGTATCAAATACATTAGCATTAAACTAATGAACTGATAGCAAAGGCAGCAACCTATCCAAGTACTAGTTTGATTTTTAGCTGCTATGATTTTGTGTATTTGTATTTTCACATAAGACTTCTCTCTCTATTAGAAAGTTTGGGGTTTTTTTATTTATCCAAAAAACATCCAAGTATGAAGCATTTTTGTCAGCTGTAAAGCAACTTCTGATCCACTGCTGACACCAACTGGTGAAAAAAAGACACTATTATTTAAAGATACCAAAAAGAAAGTATGCAAAAATTCAAGAGGTATAGATTTGCTCCTGTCAAGGGCTATCCTGTTAAGCACTGAGTGCCTTTCCTTTTTATCAACCAGAAACAAATCTCTTCAAAATTTGTCGAATCTCAGTAATTACTTTGGAAATTAGATTTCAGATTTATTCCCCAATACCCTGAAAAAAGATGAATCTGGAAAAATATATTCCTAAGTCCTGCAAAACCAAACTAAAATTGGGGACAAAAACCCAAAATGGAGGAAATTAATTTGAGTTTTATTCAGCAGCTTCAGGTACAGTTACTTGTGCAAAAAAGTATACACAACAAGAATGAACTTCTGTTTTAAATACAATATAAACTTCTAATACATTTTCAGGAGGAAAAAATGGCTTTTGTTTCAAAGCACAAGGCAGACTGCCTGTATCAATGTACGCAGAGCCACAAGTTGCATTTTTCCATTTTGAGTGCCCAGCAGGGGAGACACCGCATTAAGTTTGCCAAAGAATCAAATGCCCCTTAATGGCAATCAACACCTACTGGAATTATATGAACGTTATAGTATATTAAACTGCTACACTATCTGAAAAATAATGTCACACTGGGCACCCAGTGACCATGCCCAGAACCAGCCTGTATTAAGGCCCCTGCATTAAAAGCCTGCTTGGTCCCAGGGTGAGATTTCATGAGGAGCACCAGCCTATCTACATCTATGCTGTCAAAAAGAACCCCAGCTCCTGCAAAGGGAGGCATATATGTTTAAGCAATGAGATGTCATACTACAATCCATATATATCAGCTTAATTCAGTTGTGAAACCACAGCCCCAAGATCCCTGAAGAGTCAAAAGAGACAAACAATCTAAGGGAACAGCTCTTCCCACCTGAAGTTTGGATTGCCTGTCCTGCTTTTGGCTAGGATAGAGTTAGAGCTGCCTGCTGGCTTAAACCATGACAGTCCTTTTGGCACCTAATGTGGGGCTTGATGGCTCGAGGTAACAACAAATCTGACCAGAGCACTTTAGAACAAATTTGTTATAATTATTAGTTATATTAGTTTGAGAGTCACTGGTCACAGCTGATTAATTTGCTCTCAGGTTTGTTTTGCCCATTGTCGGAGTTGTGTTATGTTAACACCTTACTTGCTGTATATGTTCCCTGTCGTACTGTTTGTCACCACTGGGAGCTAGTCAAGGTTATGCTTTTCCTGTACTTTGTAGCACTGGCTTACAATACCATAAAATGGCTGGTCGTGAGACTACTCTGGTATTTGTACTCAGCATTGCCATCATCTCTGTACTTTGGAAGTCATCTCTTAGAAGCTATTAATAATCACACTTTTTATCTTTTCTCCCCAGAGAGCCAATTTATGGGGGAGACACCTTCCTTCACCTTCCCCTTCTCCTGCAGGCTAGTTAATTCTCTTGATAATTTTGAATATCCTTGGGATGTTCAAACCAGCATGTTCCTGTTGCTCCTACTCCTGAATGTGTTTCAGGTCTTGTTTAAGGTTAAACAACTATTTAAGAATATCACCCAGAGATCTGCCCTTAGGCTGGATAGTTATGAGTGGCAGGGTATGTGGGAGAGTATGGGTAAGTGCCCAGGACAGTGGGCACCCACAGTGTTTTGGAACTTCACCCCTGAACAAGTGCAGAATCCTGAAAACCTAGTAAAGTATTTGGAAAGAGTATGCTGTCACCCTGGCAGCTTCAGAGAGACACAAATCACTGCAACCTGCTGGGGCCTGGCCCATGCTTACCAAGCTCTGTTCAACACTATTCAGTACCCTCAAGGGGAATAGAAGGTCTCTGGATCTGATGACAAAACAACAGGCACTGCAGCTACTCCAACCCCGGCAACAGGCACTGCAGCTGAACCAAAGAACCAACAACCCATGCTGGTATCAGTTGCCCCTATACACAAGAAGAAATCTTGGAAGCGAAAGTCAGCTCATTTAGTAAGGGATGATGAAAAAGCAGGGTCATCACCAGAACAGGAACAGAAAGAACTCATAAATGAGATGGTAACCACCGAATCCCTGTCCCTGCATGAGCTGCAAGATACACAAAAAAATTTTGGCTGTCATCCAGGTGAACACATTGTCACCTGGCTGCTCCAATGCTAGGATAACTGGGCCAGTAGCCTGGAATTAGAGGGTAGGGAAGCCAAACAGCTGGGATCCCTTTCTAGAGAAGGGGGCATTGACAAAGTGATTGGAAAAGGGGCACAAGCCCTCAGCCTCTGGAGGCGACTCCTGTCAGGCATGAAGGAAAGGTATCCCTTCAAGGAAGACACTATATGTCACCCAGGCAAGCAGACCACCATGGAGAGAGGTATCCAGTACCTGAGGGAATTAGCCATGCTGGAGGTGATTTATAGCGACCTGAACAATGAGCAGGTATCCAAAGATCCAGATGAAGTCCAGTGAATGTGGCCCATGTGGCAGAAGTTTGTATGGAGCATATCATGATGATATGCCAACTCACTGGCAATACTGACCTGGAAAGACGGAGAGGAACCAACAATGGATGAACTGGTTGGCCAGCTCCAGCAATACAAAGAAAATATATCTTCCTCCCTCATCTCGGCTGTGGAGAAACTGTCCTGGGGGGTCCAGGTTAAGAGGTTAAGTCCTTGTCCTGGTTTCGGCTGGGATAGAGTTAATTTTCTTCCTAGCAGCAGGCATAGTGCTGTGTTTTGGATTTAGTAGGAGAAGAATGCTGATAACACGCTGATGTTTTTAGTTGTTGCTGAGTACTGCTTATGCTAGTCAAGGACTTTTTCAGCTTCCCATGCTCTGCCAGGTGCACAAGAAACTGGGAGGGGGCACAGCCAGAATAGTTGATCCAAACTGACCAAAGGGCTATTCCATACCATATGATGTCATGCTCAGTATATAAACTGGGGGGGGTTGGCCAGGGAGCAGCGATCGCTGCTCGGGAACTGTCTGGGTATCGGTTGGCAGGTGGTGAGCAATTGCATTGTGCATCACTTGCTTCGTGTATCATTATTATTATCATCATTATTATACTGTTACTATTAGCATTACTATTTTACTTTATTTCAATTATTAAACTGTTCTTATCTCAACCCAGGAGTGTTTCTCACTCTTACTCCTCCGATTCTCTCCCCCATCCCATCAGGGTAGGGGGAGTGAGCGAGCGGCTGCGTGGTGCTTAGTTGCTGGCTGGGGCTAAACCATGACAGTCCTACTCTCCACCTGTTCAGACCAGTATCTCAGCCATTAGGAGTAAGCGTTCTTCTGCTCAAGAGAGAGTACACACCATGGGGCACCCTGTGGTTTTACCTATGTGACCATGGAGAGGTCATGAGGAAGTGGGATGGAAAACCTATGGTGACTGTAGAGCCACGGGTACATGAGTTGCAAGGAAAAGCAATCACACAAGGGGGTTCTTCCAGGAAAATTGCTGCTCCAGTTTCCAGTGGGCAGTTCCCCAGACAGAGCAGAATGGCTGATCTTACATCTGACCTTAATGAAGAAGGGACTTCTGACTTGTATTTACAAGAAATGGGTAATGAATACTATGACAAGGGCTAGAGGGGCCCTGCCTCCAGCCAGGCGGAGGAAAGGGACAACTGGATTTACTGGGGTGTGTGGATTCAATGGCCTGGCACATCAGACCCATAGGAGTATAAGGCTCTAGGGGACACTGGTGCACAGTGTACCCTAACGCCATCAAGCTACACAGGGGCAGAACCCTTCTGTATTGCTGGAGTGACAGGGGGATCCCAACAGCTAACTGTATTGGAGGCCAAAGTGAGCCTAACTGGGAATGAGTGGCAGAAGCACCCCACTGTGACTGGCCCAGAGGCTCCGTGCATCCTTGGCATAGACTATCTCAGGAGAGGGCATTTCAAGGACCCAAAAGGGCACCCAGTGGGCTTTTGGTATAGCTGCCTTGGAGACAGAGGAAAATAAACAGCTGTCCACCTTGCCCAGTTTCTTGGAGGACTCTTCTGTTGTGGAGTTGCTGAGGGTCGAAGAACATGATCGCTACCACAGTGGTGCACCGGCAGCAATATTGCACCAAGCGAGACTCCCTGATTCCCATCCATAAGCTGATTTGTTGACTGAAGAGCTAAGGAGCGATCAGCAAGACTCGCTCACCCTTTAACAGTGCAAAAGTCTAACGGAGAGTGGAGACTAACAGGAGACTATCATGGCCTGAATTAAGTCATGCTATTGCTCAGTGCTGATGTGCCGGATATGCTAGAACGTCAGTATGAGCTGGAGTCAAAGGCAGCCAAGTGGTATGCCACAACTGGTATCGCTAATGCCTTTTTCTCAACCCCTTTGGCAGCAGAGCGCAGGCCACAGTTCACTTTCACTTGGAGGGGCGTCCAGGACACCTGGAATCGACTGCCCCAGGGGTGGAAACACAGCCCTACCATTTGCCATGGACTGATCCAGACAGCACTGGAACAGGGTGAAGCTCCAGAACACCTGCAATACATTGATGACATCATCATGTGGGGCAACACAGAAGAAGCAGGTTTGAGAAAGGGAAGAAAAAAGTCCAAATCCTTCTGAAGGCTGGTTTTGCCATGAAACAAAGTAAGGTCAAGGGATGTGCACAGGAGATCCAGTTCTTAGGAATAAAATGGCAAGATGGACATCATCAGATCCCAATGGATGTGATCAACAAAATAACAGCTATGTCCCCACCAACCAGCAAAAAGGAAACACAAGCTTTCTTAGGTGTTGTGGGTTTTTGGAGAATGCATATTCCAAATTACGGTCTAATCGTGAGCCCTCTCTATCAAGTTACCCAGAAGAAGAACGATTTCAAATAGGGCCCTGACCAACCACAAGCCTTTGAACAAATTAAACAGGAGACAGTTCACGCACTAGCCCTTGGGCTGGTCCAGGCAGGGCAAGATGTAAAAACTGTGCTCTACACCACAGCTGGGGAGAATGGCCCTACCTGGAGCCTCTGGCAGAAAGCACCAGGGGAGACTCAAGGTTGACCCCTAGGGTTTTGGAGTCAGGGATACAGAGGATCCGTGGCTTCCTATACTCCAACTACAAAAGAGATATTGGCAGCATTGGCAGAAGAGGTTTGAGCTGCTTTGGAAGTGGTTGGTACCAAAGCACAGCTCCTCCTGGCACCCTGACTGCTGGTGCAAAGGGAGGGTCCCCTGTACACGCCATGCAACTGATGCTACGTGGAATAAGTGGGTCACACTGATCACACAACAGGCTCAAATAATAAATTCCAGTCACCCAGGAATCTTGGAAGTGATCATGGACTGGCCAGAAGGCAAAGATTTTGGAATATCACCAGAGGAGACGGTGACAGGTGCTGAGGAGGCCCCACTGTATAATAAATTGCCAGAAAATAAGAAGCAATATGCCCTGTTCACTGATGGGTCCTGTCATCCTGTGGGAAAGCATCAGAGGTGGAATGCTGCTGCATGGAGTCCTATACCACAAGTTGCAGAAACTGCTGAAGGAGAAGGGGGATTGAGTCAGTTTGCAGAGGTGAAAGCCATCCAGCCGGCTTTAGATATTGCTGAACGAGAAAAGTGGCCAGTACTTCATACTGACTCATGGATGGTGGCAAATGCCCTGTGGGAGTGGTTACAGCAATGGAAGCAGAGCAACTGGCAGCGCAGAAGCAAACCCATCTGGGCTGCCGCATTGTGGCAAGATATTGCTGCCTGGGTAGAGAACCTGGTAGTAAAAGTACATCACATAGATGCTCATGTACCCAAGAGCTGGGCCACTGAAGAACATCAAAATAACCAGCAGGTGGATCAGGCTGCTATGACTAAAGTGGCTCAGGTGGATCTGGACTGGCAACATAAGGGCAAATTATTTATAGCTTGGTGGGCCCGTGACACCTCAGGCCATCAAGGAAGAGATGCAACATATAGATGGGCTCGTGACAGAGGGGTGGACTTGACCATGGACACTATTGCACAAGTTATCCATGAATGTGAAACACACGCTGCAACAAACAGGCCAAGCGGTTAAAGCCTCTCTGGTATGGAGGACAATGGCTGAAATATAAGTATCAGGCCTGGCAGATTGATTATATCACACTCCCACAAACCCACCAAGGCAAGCACTATGTGCTCACCGTGGTGGAAGGAACCACCAGACGGCTGGAAACATATCCCACGCCACCACCAGAACACTATCCTGGGCATTGAGAAACAGGTCTTATGGCACCTTGGAAAGAATTGAGATTTTTACGTACTGTAGAAGGGATAAAGTCCCTGCAGTGTACATAAAAAATATGCTGGGGAAGACAGTCTGGGTTATTCCTGCCTCGGGCAAAGGTAAACCCATTTGTGGGTCTGCTTTTGCTTAGGGACCTGGGTGCACTTGGTGGGTAATGCAGAAGGATGGGGAAGTCTGATGTGTACTTCAAGGGGATTTGACTTTGGGTGAGAATAGCCAATAAATTAAATTGTATTATGTAAGTTGTTATGTAACATTATATATCATCACTTCTATGGTGGCTATATGCCAAATCAATGGTATTACAATAAGAATCACCTGGATTAATGAAGAATGAACTTTGGTGAAAACCGAGAAAAGCGCAGTAATAATGGAACCAGAACTGGCTTCAGCACGCAACAATCTAACACCACACACCATCTCTTCTGCCGTGAAGGACTGATTACGACAGATGGAGCCCACAGTCATGGACTAAATGAACACAATGAACATTTTATAGGGAATGATATCTGTGTGTATATATCAAAAGACAGGAAAAATGGTGGTGATTAATTTGAATGTATTGGAAAGGGTAGGACCTGGGCATGACCTAGATGGTACAGAATAAGGGCTTGATATTGGCCTGGTTTTGGCTGGGATAATTTTCTTCCTAATAGCTGGTATAGTGCTGTGGTTTGGATTTAGTATGAGAATAATGTTGATAACACACTGATGTTTTAGTTGTTGCTAAGCAGTGCTTACACTAAGTCAAGGACTTTTCAGCTTCTCATGCTCTACTGACTGAGAAAGCTGGAGATGCACAAGAAGCTGGGAGGGGGCACAGCCAGGACAGCTGACCCAAACCGGCCAAAGGGATATGACATCGTGTGACATCATGCTCAGTATATAAACTAGGGGAAAGCTGGCTGGGGGGGGAGGCCACTGCTTGGGAACTGGCTGGGCATTGGTCAGTGGGTGGTAAGCAATTGAATGGTGCATCACTTATTTTGTATATTCTTTTAACATTGTTATCATTATTATTTTCCCTTCCTTTTCTGTCCTATCAAACTGTCTTTATCTCAACACATACATCTTACTTCCCCCTGCCTCCCCCCCGCCCCCCCCAATTCTCTCCCCCCTCCCACTGGGGCAGGGGAGTGAGCAAGCAGCTGTGTGGTGTTTAGCTGCCTGCTGGCTTAAACCATGACATCGCCACTGTCTATAACAGGCACGTAGTGCAGCCAGGCTGTTCATGTAGGTACCTAAGTTAGACAAGAGGAATGTGGACTTCAGCTTATGTTTCTCTGTACCTTACTTTCTCAGCTGTAGAAGCGGGCAGCAGTACTATCAACAGCTTGCAAAGTTATTTTGAAGACGATGAACCATTTTGAGAGTCTCCATTCAATGAAAGTGTCTTAAAAATGACCAAATGGAGATGGACAACTTTGCATTCAGCACCACACGGAAAGAGATGTATTGCAGGCAGCCTGATTCACATAAGACCTGGGGCACTTGTGCAAAACTAATAAATATCCAATCAGTTATCGGGACATGAACCTTTGTGAGAGGAAGAATAAACAACACATAGCTACAAGTCACTTTGTACACTCACACTTGGACAATCTAATTCTGGCATTATTTTTTTAATCTGAGGGTTTGACTTCATAACTTGTGAGTTCCTGCAGCAGACCTTTTGGATACTGCTTTATAGAGGCTCTCGCACTATATTCCTTGCCACAGGCTCCAGAAAACCAATGCTACTCTATTCACAAAGCATGAACCCAGCGTTGTACAACATCTATTTCTCTCAAAAATATCAGCTTTTACAAATGCAGCATTATTTGCAGAGCAAGCGATGTCTATTGTCTGATCTAACACAAAACTTTCAGATTAAAGACACTTATAAAAACAAACCAATCACTACACCTTCAATCTTCTAACCATCATGGAACCAAATTAAATCCAGATCATATGAGAGAAATACTTTCTTTGGAGCCACTCAATAATTATGATATTTTCTTCAATAAGCCATAAGGCTTGGGTATGCATTTAAGGCACTATCTTATTTTAAGCAGTTATACTTTGGAAACATGCATGCCCAGATATTGATTTACTTACACACTAATAGTAAATCTGCTGTTCTTAGAAGAATTGGGCAGTTTCTCACTCTCATCATTTTTAACACCGCATTTATTGCCCATGTTAAATCTAACCATTACCAAAGTAAGTATCAAATCCTCTGCGGGTTGGAAGGCATTCTTTTCTGTACATCCCTAAATGCCACTTCCCCACCATGTGAGTAACGTATCCAGCCTCTTGAAGTAGCTCTGGGAGGAGTTTCTCATCTAGTGGCACACAGCTGGGCTGGCACGGCCAGATTATCTGGTGTTGTAAACCTGTGTGGATCTAGCAGAGAAAAGAAGGGTGTGAGATTAGTTACAACACAGCAACGTGTTCCCGTAGGCTACTTTATAAGCTGGTGCAAAAAGAAACAAAGCTACTGCAGAGGCTAGCATTAGTGTTAGGGCCTCCTGTCTTCACTGATGTAGCACCGAGGAAGATGAGGAAGCTGCAGGGGAAGGGCAGGAGGAATATGGATGAAGACAAGGAAATAGTACTGAAGGAGTTTACAAGATCTTCCCAGGCACAAATCAAGCACAACAAAAAAAACCCCAAAGCCTGTTGCATTTTCATCTAAAAATCTAACAGGTAACAATTACCACTATAGTCTCTTTGAAGGCTAGGGACAACATCTGAACGTGGAGTGAGAGATTTTAAATGGGATGGAGATGGGCAGAAAGGCACACGGCAGGTGAAGCTACCGAGCTTTTGCCTGTACCAGAGAACAGTCACCAGAGGAAAGGGTGATAAAGGCTAAGAGAGCGCTTTTTGCATTACTCTTCTAAGTGTACATAATATACACACATTTATATATTTATTTACACACTTAAATTGAGCGTGAGCACTTATACAAAAAAAGCGTTTGGATACTGGGGATAACACAGGTTTTAGACACTACGTAGATCTGACCTCTAACAGTTCCACACAAGTTTCCAATCTTAACAAGTGGTGAACTTTCTGTCTCTTTACAAAAGCATGACTGATAATGATACTCTGAGCACTACAGTTTGCTTGATGCAAGAAACCTCTTCAGTTACTGCTGAGTTTTGTCAAGTCCCCTATCTCCTCCAGAAAAAAAAAAAACTCACTACCCTAAACTTAGGCCAGCAAACATACACATGCAAGTATAAGTATCTTGTTTAATTACTAAATATTTCTAGTAATCTGCCTCTGTCAAAGCACAAAACCTCCAAGACCCAGAGTGCACAAGACATCAGATTTTATAACTCCACTAAAGACTCCAGTGTAGCAAGCTACATGATGAATTTTTGAAGCATCACTTTAGCAACACTTTGAACTCACTTTTAAACCAGGTAAGCCCTGATCTTAGGCACGTGGGTAAGTGGAATCTCACAAAGGGCCTAGTGGTTACTAATTTTCTTTGAAACAGGAGCTGGAAAAAAAACTTTTTTTTTTTTAAATGCAGTATTACAAAAAAGATTATTAATATAGTGAAAGACACAAGCTAGCAAAGCATTGTAACTTAAAATAATAATAATTTTTAAAAAATCTATAGCTTTCATAAACCAACACCTTTGCTCTTCTTTCTTTATGGACTGCAAGATGGCTATCAAAATTCCAGCTCCAGATAGGACCAGATTTAGGTTACTTTTTCAAATCTCTGAGCAATTGTTAATCACACCAATGGGTAAAGCAAAATCCCACATATTTGCTACATAATTATTTCCTGTACACACTGTCTCCTCAATTTTATAAAAAAATTACTTCCATTTTCTAATATTATTTTACTCATTTGTAACAAAGACGATTACATTATCAAGTCAGATGCGCATGATGAATTTAAAGCACACCTGAACTGAGCATTTCCAATTTCCACTTTAAAGATCAGATGAAGCACTGTCCAGTTAACCCTGAGCCATTTCTAGACAAGCATGTTCAGAGTATGAACTGTATTCTAGAAACAGTCAAAATGGAAAAATATTTTAGGTTATTTACACAAAACAATTTAAAGAGTTGGTAAAAGAAAAGTCATTTACATCTTTCTATTCTTTATTATTGACTCTTGAAGTTTCAAGGAACAGAACAAACATCGCTTGGAAAGAGTATCACCCAGAACAACCTTCCTGCGACAAGAAGAGATAACGTCCACTAATACAGGATGGCATTTATTTTCATTCTGAACAGTTTCTTTGACAAATCGCTGTGGTTAATATGCATGTGCAGGACTTTTTGAGAGAGAGGGGAAGTCTCTCAAATACATTTGACCCTTTGTGAGGTTCTCCTTTCTGTCTGTTCTGTATTCTCCTTCCCTCCACCCCCCACCCCCCCATTTCTGCCAAAGTTGCAATAAAAAGAAAGGGGAGAGGGGAGCACAGCAGTATGATAAAGTCCAATTCTTACACTTGTGCAAGTGAAAAAAATGGGAAAAATCACAACTAGGATCATGAAGCAGCTAGACACCCTGAGTAAGGATCAGTCTGTGTGCACTCCATCAAGGGGTGCACAGATGTCTACACCTGTATTACCATACGAAGGCCAATGTACAGGTTAGGATGCATTTAGATGCTGCACTGGAAAACAAGCTGCATGAACTGAGTATGCAGTGCTTCTCCGCTTCTGGCTGCATGCTGACTGTCTGCCTGTCCAGTTTAGAAGTACGTAACAGAAGACGACTACAACGGGAGTAATTTTTCACGATACGCTGCCCTGCCTGTTAATGCAACAGAAGCATAGAGAGCTCCTCAGCTTTCCCGAAGCAGAACGGGAGAGCTCCTCAGCTTTCCCGAAGCAGAAGGACTTGCACTAAACTGAAGCCCAGTTTATTGCCGAGCTAGCAAGCCAAAATTAAGTGAACTAAGTTCGTCGGGATACACACGCAACCGGTTTTGGTGCAGCAGGCTTCTCCCAAGCGCACCCTTCCATGAGACCCAAGATGGCCAAGGCACACACCGCGCTGCTGAGAAGAAGCAGGAGCCAGGCTCCTCGCCAGCCACCTGCTGACACGCCTCGAAGGGCGGCGGGTGGGAGGGGGCCAGGAGGGCGTCGCCGGCGACGGGGAGGGAGGAAGGGACAGAGGGAGGGAGCCCCGGCGACAACACCCGAGTGTCCCCGGGTGTCCGGCGCGACCCGCGCCCTACCTGGTAGCGGCCGCTGAGGAGCTGGCTGCGGGAGGGGGTGCAGAGCGGCTGGGTGTAGTAGCTCTCCAGCCGCACGCCGCCCGCCCCCAGCGCGTCCAGCCGCGGCGTGCGGATGGCCGAGCCGTGCCAGCCCACGTCGCCCCAGCCCAGGTCGTCGGCCAGCACCAGCACCAGGTGCGGGGCGGGCGGCCGCGCCGCCGCCAGCCACGGCAGGCAGAGAAGCAGGCAGAGCGGCGGCGGGACGCCCAGCCGCCGCGCCATCCCCGCCACCCGGAACTGGGCCGCGGGCACCGCCCCGGCCCGGCCCCGGGGCGGTGGCAGCGCCCGGCTCCTCCCGCCGGGCTGGGCCGGGCCGCGGGGCGGTGGCGGGCGGCGAGGCCCGCCTCGGGCAGCGGCGGCAGGTGCCAGCGGGGCCGGCTGGGCGGTGCTGGGGTCACCTGCCTTCAGTTCCTACACGAAGCAGCCATTTTAGGTCGCGGAGCCTCTCCCGGGGGAGCCAGGGAACCGTTGGCAAGCTTGTGTTTCAAGTCAGCGGTGTTCCCAAGGTCGCCAGTACCACAGTTTGAGTAAAGGACGCAGTGTGTTGTGGTACGAGTAGCTGGACTGTTGCTTCTGCCTTCGTACGCGACACCACGGCAGCTCATCCAGATTTAACACTGCCAACAGAGTTTATTCTGTGCACAAGCAAAGCCGGGCGGTTGCAAAACAGCCATGGCCTTGCTGCTCGCCAGCCTGCGCTACCGCCTGGGAAAGACAAATTGCCACCGCCACCGGGGAGGCAGCTGAGCGGTGCGAGGTGGCCAGCATTCCCGTAGGAGAAAGGCGCGTGGCCTCTCTCCGGCCATCTCCAGCTGCTGCTCTCAGCCCCTCCCCTGCACACCGCTTCGGCAAAACCATGAGCGACCCAGTGCTTTTTTCTCCTCGTTTTGTTCATTCGGATGAGAAGTCGTGATCTAGGTAGCTGCAAGATGGCCTGTGGCTGGCCATAAGATGGTGCTTGTGACTGTTATTGAGTAGGAAGGAAGTGAAGCAACCCAGAAGCAGAAATAACAGCAATGTCAGCAGGCCTATTTCTTCAAACCATGTAATCTTCTAAAGCAATATTGTAAACGACCACTACCTTAGTTATAATCTTGATGAAATACCTAAGACTGTGCAAGGACAGAAATAGCTGTCAACTCTGGTCGATTTTGTTCATCTATGGAATACAAACAAATTTCAGTGTGCAGCTGAAGATCAAATAACGATGTGTTTCACATTTAGCTGGAATGGTACACACATGCATTTGCAAATCTGTATAGCTATTTGGTAACACGTGAAAGAACAATCCACATTAAAAATCACATTTCTTGGTAAGAAAGGCAAATATTGAGTATGCCAGACTCCTGTTTACTTTCTTTTTGATTGACAAGTCTCTGTAGAAAGGAAGTTCCTGCTCCTATGAATGAAATCTAGTGGATAAGTCTTTGAATTTATCAGATTTTTTTAATAAATCCCAAAGAATTCCCTGCTGGTTTGAAAACAACAGCAACAATGAGCGATGCCGCATTTTTTTCTACAATAAGAATGTGTGTGTCCACAGCTGTTATTGGAACAAGAAGCAACAATACTGTCCTGAAGTGAGTTTTCCCTCAAGTAAATTCCAGGATTGCTGACAAGCTGGTATGTGACTATGAGTTACATTTTCTTTGTTGAGATATGATTCATACAGTTCAAAAGGCTGGAAAGTTCCAATTTATCTTGTTTTTAGTTCAGATCCCATCACCAGTCACAGTTGTCTCAGTGAACTGTGTATTTTACTAACTTCTTCTGTGTCCTTATTTTAGGTAAAGTTCCATTCAAATGTTTCCATTCCCGTGGAAACCATTCTTGTTCATTCAAAATAATTACTTTGAAAATCTACAAAGTGCTGGTGAAATCGGGAATGCTGGGTACAAATTTTGGAATAAAATTCATAATAGTATTCACCTGACGTGTTTCCAAAGGCATCACAGTGTCCAAGTGCAGCTGAACTCATATGCCGCTGTAGAGGAGTGTCAAGAGTTATTTGCTGGTTATCCTGCTCCACCAGAATTGGACCCAGTTGCCTGAGCTGCCAGAGTTAAAACATTAAGTTGTACCATCTAAATATACAGAGCAGATACTGCACAGTCACAGTCTGGATGTTGCTGCCTGTCATATTTTCCTGGTGGTTTTTTTTTTTTTTTATTACTACTTGAGGGATTTGGAATCCCAATCAGAAAATACTGTTTATGTCAGAGAGTATTCTCTTGAATCAAAAGAATAAATCCTGGAAATGGTCTGTGTTCAGTCCCCTATGTTTCAGTGTACCATTTCTGAATTTGGGGTTGAATAATTTGGATGCTGTTTTGAGGTCAATGCTTAATGAATTCATTAGAGTGACACACAAGATTATGGTATCTGTGTCAATTTATAATTCCACACAAAGTATGAAGATGGCACACTTGCCGTAGCACATGGGAACTTGGAACAAAAATTAAAATGGCAGTAGTAACATCTACACTGGTGTACCAAAACTCTTTGGAGATGGAAAAAGAATTAAAAAAATGACAAAAAACAGTGTCTGAGAAAACTGCCTTTTGACATGTCCTGATCTCTCCACACAAAGAAATTTGAATATTTCAGAAAATTCCCTAGATGCCCAACTGTCATTTTTTCACCTCATTACAGAGATGTCTCTTCTGTTAGCTAATGGGGTTGTGGAAGACTCATAAGATGTCCCTGCCAGTCTTTCTACCCTGGTATTTCTGTTTGATTGGTTAGAAGCCCTCTTAAAACATGGGTGTACTACTTAAACATTCTTGCTCCTATTCACTTCCTCTTGCTGTGTCCTGACACCACAAGTTTATGCAACACCGTATCACAACATAAAATGAAAAGAAACAGTGACAGGAAACCACAAAAGCTGCTGAACACTTCCCCGCCCCCTCATTTCTTCAGGTTTATAGTTTTCATTTTGTAACTATGAAAGATTGACTTAAATGTGTGAACCTCTCTGTGGGCACGATTTGTAAAGCTTCATCCCCTTACAGTTCAGTTGATTCATGCTGTGCAAAGTGCTGCAATGTTGAGCTATCCTAATAAATACTCAGTAGGCTGACTTGGGTATCAGAGCAGTAAAAAAGAAGCGACATCAACTAGGAAGCCCTGTCAGACATACGACTATCACAGCTACAGTGCTCCTAATACTCAGCCATGGCATGCTTGCTTAAAACATCTTCAGGTATCTCTGCTCCCAAATGCATTGTTAAACAGAAAGCACAGCCATTCTTAAGAGGTAACAGAATGCAACAAGCTCTCCGAGATACTCCATTTGTCTTATTTATGGTCAGTAATGAACGTGGAGTTGTTTTGGTCTTAGAAGTTGGCTGCAGGAAAGAAACCTTACTTTGCATTGCCTTGTCCCAGAAGCAGCATGCTTTTTGTCTGCTTCTCTAAATCTTGAAACCAAATGCAAATCAACTGGCCAAGGCTTGATCTTCATGAGACTTGGGTGACAACAGCTGTCAATGAGAAGCCCACAAGGAAATCAGTGTTTGGGCCCCTATAATACTACACTGTAAAATGAGACAGGTAGCTATCTGCATTATCTACAAGAAGAAATTAGTGGTTGGGAGGTTAGAGCTGGAAATGTGGTACAAGCCCATGGAGGGTACAGTTTCTGAGCTTACTTGGCTGTAGGAATTACATCTGTGATTCATTACCATTTGCTCATGCTGCAGAAAGCCTGTCCCTTCTGCACAGTCAGACCGATCTGGTTGACATGTTAATGAATAGCTGGCAAAGGAGTTACAAACCTGATTCTAACTTCCAGGTTGGGATGTGGAAGGTATCGTTGAAACAAGAGTTTTGGCATAGCGAAGCTTATTAGGAAAGTATATGTGAAAGCCTGTCTCAGGATAACTGTTAACTGTATGCTCCAGGACATGGTGTCTAGTGAATTTGCATGTTCTTGGGAAATACTGAAATTCAAAACTATGTTCCTAAATAAACGATTATTGCACTGTGTTGTATTTTAGATTTCTTAAATTCTCAAGGAAACATAGTGGCTAACTGCCTCATTACAAATAATGTCACCTTTAGAAAAAGTAGCATCTCTGATTGGTTCAGCAAAGTAAAACTAAATCACCTATGAAAGCATAACAGAGAATAATTTCTGGATGGATTTTTCTCTCAAGATAGCACTACAGGCAAACCTGCCCAAGCTTGTATATTTTATTTTGACCTGCTTTGTAAAAGATATTCATAACAGCACAATGCAATGTCAGCTTACTTTAGCAAGAGTAAGTGTTCATTATCCAAATTGTGTTTCTCCTGGTATAGTCTATTTATACATTTGCTTCTTTGCTAAAGATTTAGAGGCACCAACTCCTTTGGAGAAAGTACATTTTGGACATTACTTATATTCATATGTACTTCAAAAAGGTTTAACTATAGCCTAAAGGAGAGCATTACTCTTTGTAAGTTGGAAATCTTGACATTGTTCTTATTCAAAAGAATTGTTGAGCATATTATGGAATTCAGAATAGTGTTTTAATAATTTAGTGTGTTCCCATCATTTACATTATCCCAATCCTGCTTATTCAGGTTATTGAATATTTAACACTGAATAAAGCTCCTCTGCTGTGGCTTCAATTGTATTTTTTTCATTGTTAATATTTCTGTATAACAACATATGGCTTTTGCTGCTATTCAATCTGTAATTAACAGGAAAAGGAAGAAAAGAAGTTCTCTGGTGTCAGTCTAGCTCTTCAGATTTAAAACAGTAAATCCATGATACAGTACTTTAAGTTCTGTTCAAAACTGAGCAATAACATCCTGTGTGTTGTAGAATGTTACATGTAATCTACTAGATGATTCACATAAAATAATGACAAATGGGATTCCTGTGACTGTTTCGTTAAGAAGAACTAGATTTTTATCTTCTGTGAGAATTTCTGCAAGGGTGACACATTGGGAAAAAATGTTAACAGTTTGGTTTGCCTTTAATATTGGCTTTATTCTTTTTAATGATTGCTGGGATATATTTCAGTTCCTTAGAAAGCATTTCTGTGCAGAACCAGTGATATTATGTTAATGATAAGTTTGCGATGTCATGTTGTAAGGAGCCAGGATAAGCTATTTTACCCTGAGGACAGGCGAAGGAGGAACTGTGAGTGTCGAGGAGGAAGAATTTGGTATTGGCCAGTACCAAGAGCAACTTTCTCCTTTGCATTAATTCAGATCTGCCAGTCAATGTGGGAGCAAGCTGAATCAAGGATCTACTCATTCCCTGCCACTTTCTGCTCACAAGTGCTACTGAGAAGGGGTAACACATACTGGTTCATGAACTGTGCTCAGATCTCTAATTTGAATAGCCCATACAAGGAATCAAGAGGGTAACACCATCAAATTTCATACTGATGTATGGCAATGAGGATCTTGTGTTTAGTAATTATCAAATATGAGTAGTTTGTTTCTTTTAATTTCATGCCTATTAATGGAACTATTTCCTACTGCACAATTTGCTGTACCCTCATCTGTGTTTATGTTTGGGGATGTTCACCCTTTCTCTGAAGGCGCATTCTTGTTGGTTCAGTCAGCACCAGTGGCTCTTGTATAATGGTTGCTGGATAATTTTTTCCTAAAAGTTCAACTTCCAATTTCTGTCCAACTTTGCTGAGCTCTGTGGGAACATAGGCAAAAGCCAGACTCTGCTGACCACTGTAACTGAAACTTCCAGATGTGGTGTTGCCAATAACCTGAAAAAAAAACCCCAAAAAATATATCTTTATTTTCAAGATGCAGTGAGGTTTTCTTAAAAAAACCAACCAAACAATGAACAAACCAAACAACTATACATCTCATATACTAGTTTCAGTATATAGGCTTCAGACATGAAGCAAGTTTCAAGTGCGTCATGCAGTTCATGGTATTCTTTACTGTAGGTGACATCACCTTAAACTGGGAAGTTTTTGCTCCTTGAAAAAGTCTATTCCTATTGGGTTCAATTAAGTTTTCACCAGAACAAACACTATACACATGCGTATGTTTGTAATATACAATAGTTTAACTGCTAGTGAGTGTTTCAAAATGTAATCTGTGCTGAAGTGTGGAGGCCTAAACTTTGCTGTTGTTTTTTTTTTTTTTAAGTGAATAGCAGAAATGTTGTTAGGACAATGGTGAACTTTCAGGAGAAGAGAATGGATGAGTTAATACTTCAGTCTGTTTCAACTCTAGTTGCTGTGACTTGATAGATATTTAGATCTTGCTTCCTGCTTGAAGATTAGAAAAATGTTAGAGCTTCAAATTGTTCTGTGCCAGTAAAACAAAAACAATGCATTCACACTTGAAACACAAAGTTACATTCTGTTCATGGAGAATTAGCATTAGTTTCTTGTAACATGATCTATAGTCCTTACCTTGCCATTATGCCACACACTTTCATTTCCCTCTGGATCAACATTATCCGTTTCCAGCATGAGATATACCAATCGTCGTTTGAGCCCCTTTTCTTTAATCTGCTTCAGTGCTTGCTTTCCTGTAAAGTCTGCTGGCTGAAAAGAAATAGAAGATAATGATGCTATACAGTTATTTGGATTCTGCAACCAGTTTAGAGATACAAGTGTTTACATTTGTCTTCATTTGTTTCCCTATCACTTAAGTATTCTGTATGAAATACAGATTAAATCAAATCTTTGACAGATATTATACCTTGTATCTTGGTGTTTTTATATTGGTACATTATATCTTGGTAACTTTATTGAGTATATTAGTTTTGCTAGATCTCAGTCCCTTAATAGCCATAATTCCAAGTGTAGTAGAAATACATATGTAGTGAGACGTGTGTTACAAGACTATCTGCCCAGTTAAGGCTGTAAGCCAGAAGACTCTGTTTTGTTTCACTTTCTATAAAAAATCTGGAATACCAACACCCAAATCCTAAAGCCTTAGCCTCCCTTTGTGGACATGCATCCTTTTTGATGCCATTAGCAACCATGATAGTAAGTTGCTACTATTCCACTTCGGTGTCTCTGCCAGGCTGCGGAGCTGGCAGTTTGCTCCATATTCTTGTTTTATGGTATGTATTTTTTTCACATATCTACCATTCTATGGGATAATACAGCATGTTAGTTAAAGAATAATACTATCATTCGGTGATCCCCTTTTCAGCTTGCCTAAAAAGCTACAAGCAGATCCTCATATTTCTAGAAGCAAACTGCATAAATATGTGACAAGTATGGGGGGAGCCATCAGTAAGTCTCTGAATCCTAAAAGGTATGTAAGACAGTATTTATTGTATGTGATCATGTTGAGCTGATTCCACTGAGCTAGCCTGATTCCACGGCCAGCTTCATAGATGTAAGCTTATTTCGCCTACCAGTAGCTGTGAACCTGACTTGTCTCACACTGTTATCTCCTAAGTCTTAAATGTAACTCAGACAACTTCCTTATTTAGTTGGCTGAGTAGAGAATAAATTGGAAAAAGAAGCCATCAAAAGAAGACTTCTTATAAACTTGGTGGTCCTGGACAGAATGCCACAAGAACCAATAGAAAGCCTCTTTCAAAGATGCTGGCAGTTCAGACAGAAGTTAGACTAGTAATCAGGCTGGATATCATTATTGCTAATAACTGTGCAGTAAATACTAGCAACAGTGGCTTACAAATGATGCCTATTCATTTCTTCTTTAAAGGTATAGATCAGGCAGAACAAAAGATTTGTATTCGACTAACTTGCCAGATCCACACCAGCCTGCCCCCAAGGGCAAGAAACATAATAGCAGTTACAAGGTCCCCTAGGTTTCCAGCCTTTGCTGAGAAAATGGGTAGCTGTGAAAGCTATTTTAAGACACTTGATCTTAGGACACTGACAGCTCTAGTAGGTCTGAAGCAGGAATTATATTCATTTGATGAGTGTTTGAGAGAAAAGAAGGGAAATACTGTTGAAGATGTCAGAGGTACTGTTTCTGGTAATGTTCTTTAAATTCTGTAGACAATTATTGCACTGTCAGAATTACAAGCAACACATATTATACTTGTATTTGGAATAGATTATTATGCAGTTCACGAGTTCTTATTTCTGTAGTTCTTGTTCAGGCTCACATATGTCTATGTGTTGGCTCAAAAGAGATTACTAAAGCAATGAGGATTTTTTGAACTTTGAAAGATTAGACTGTGTAAGCAGTTGTGGAAAACAGCTTATGAAGCAGTTATGGAGCAGTTAGTCTGAAAATCAAGTTGGACCAACTGAGGATAAGGTAGGTATGGCACATAAGGATCACAGATGACCCCCTTTGGGAAAAGACAGCATGAAATACAGCCCAGATCAGAAAAAGAAGGAACTGTGAGGATTCATTTGCAATACAACTTTCAGGATGCTGCTAGAAAAGAAAAAGCGAAGATCTCAGACCAGACAATAACCAGCTACTGGTAGTTCCCTCTCACTTTTCATAAAATTACATTTCTACTACTCAGGAACATTTATGAACAGAAACACCTACAACCAGAAACACAAATCAGAGTCATAGAATTGTTTGGGTTGGAAGAGACCTTTAAAGGTCATTGAGTCCAACCCCCCTACAATGAACAGGGACATCTTCAACTAGATCAGGTTGCTCAGAGTCCTGTCTGACCTGACCTTGCCCCCTTGATGGGGCATCCAGAACCTCTCTGGGCAACCTGTTCCAGTGTTTCAGCACCCTCATCATAAAAAAATTCTTCCTTATATCTAGTCTGAATCTACCCTCCTTTAGTTTAAAACCTTACACCTTGTCCTGTCACAACAGGCCCTACTAAAAAGTCTGTCCCCGTCTTTCTTATAAGCTCCCTTTAAATATTAAAAGGCCACAATAAGGTCTCCCTGGAGCCTTCTCCAGGCTGAACAACCCCAACTCTTTCAGCCTGTCCTCATAGGAGAGGTGCTTCAGCCCCCTAATCATTTTTGTGGCCCTCCTTTGTACCTGCTCCAACAGGTCCATGTCTGTCTTGTGCTGAGGGCCCCAGAGCTGGACGCAGTGCTCCAGGTGGGGTCTCACCAGAGCAGAGTAGAGGGGCAGAATCACCTCCCTCGACCTGCTGGCCACGCTTCTTTTGATGCAGCCCAGGATACGGTTGGCTTTCTGGGCTGTGAGTGCATGTTGCCAGCTCATGTCCAGTTTTTCATCCACCAGTACCCCCAAGTCCTTCTCCACAGGGCTGCTCTCGATCCCTTCATCCCCCCCACCTGTACTGATATTGGGGGTTGCCCTGACCCAGATGCAGGACCTTGCACTTAGCCTTGTTGAACCTCATGAGGTTCACACAGGCCCACTTCTCCAGCTTGTCCAGGTCCCTCTGGATGGCATCCTGTCCCCCAAGCTTGTCAACTGCACCACTCAGGTTGGTGTTACCTGAAAATTTGCTGAGAGTACACTCAATTCCACTTTCTGTGTCATTGATGAAGCTACTAAATAGTACTGGTCACAATACAGACCCCTGAGGGACACCACTTGTCACTGATCTCCATCTGCACATTGAGCTGTTGACTACTACTCTCTGGATGCAACCATCTGGCCAATTCCTTATCCACCGAACAGTCCATCCATCAAATCCATATCTCTCCAATTTAGAGAGAAGGATGTTGTGAGGGACTATGTCAGAGGCCTTACAGAAGTCCAGATAGATGACATCTGTAGGTGTTCCCTTGTTCACTGATGGACAAATAAGACTGTATACCACAGCATGACACACCGACTAAAATGCTTTGCATGACACACAGAAATACCAAGGAAGTAAATATTTTACACGTATGCTTAGCAGCAAATCAGCTCCTTCCTATACTTGCTGATGTAGCATCTGGTATTTAGTCTCAAGGAATGTAACTGTGGAACTAAACACAAGTATTCAAATACAATGGCATATATCCTGGGGCCTTCTGTGTTCCAGCTGCTGCTCTGGAAGAGGCTAGGTCTCCCTTCAGTCCTATGTCATATTTGCCAACCTAATGTGGATGTTACTGATACACTAAGGCATCTAAAACAGCAGTATGAAAGCCTGTGAATTCCCATTTTTAGGCCTCTTAGTAATATAAGAGTGGCAACAGACAGGACTCTCTCAGAACCAGCTTCCAACAGCATTCTTCTGCTGTGCCCTTTCCCTCGTCTGAGTCACCACTGAGTTTTCTAGAGGAAAGAATTGTAATCAGTGACTTTGGGAATGCCGTACCACACAGCACTGACATAGCTACTGCTGTACTGAGAGCACAGCTCCTTTTTTCTGGAGTATTCAGATACTTGTAACTGCATAGACAGAGAGAGGACAGCCTTATAAAACATGTATCATTTTCATGTTTGGGGTTGTTGTGGTTTTATTTTTAATTTCAAGATTTCTGGTTAATTCATACCTCTATGAATTCCTCATTTAGAAATGGAGAAACAGTTTCCATAAAGGTTAATGCAGCAATCATAATCAGAGCCTTGAGTACGACCTGATAACAGATGTGTACTGCTTGTATGGGTTACTTCCAGATTAACTGCTTAGATGACAGTGAACTCCTGTTAATACACTGATTATTGGAACCTTGAGGTTGACAGCAAAATTAATTTTGACTTCCACTTCTTAATTACCTTTTAGATACGGAAACTGATAGAGCAAGCAGCTAGCAGGCTTCAGAATCTATGTATCTCTGGATCATTCTTTGCCTGTTGTTACAGATAAAAAATTGAACTCTTACCCAATTAATTTTAACTGGGCCACGCTTTTGGCCACCTGGCATAAATCACTACATAGTTCTTATGCTAACTGGGGATGGATTTGGGGGATTTCATGTAATAGGTTTTTTGTTATTTTATGTTCCTTGAAGGTTAAGAATATTCTTGTTTTTTAGAATCATGGCCTGGAAAAATAACCAAGAGGCAACCTCAAATTCAAACTCTGCAAAATAAACACAAATATATAAATATATATATATGCACACACACACTCTGCAAGAATGTGTGTATATGTATCTACATGGACATATGTAAACACACATATATGAACACTAAATGAACATGGATAAAAATGTATGTATGAAAATATATGTGTATATATGATATACAACTGCAAAAAATATGTGTGTAAATATACGTTTTTTAAACATTTAAAGAAACTTCTTAAGAAATTCTAACCACATGAATCTGACTAGGTCAGTCTTATTTTACAGTTCTTGGGTATCCATGTCAATTGTACCCTAAGGAGATTTCCTCCACTATTCATTTTTGATTTATGAGCATGTGTGCACGAGGTCATTCACTCCAATCAAAACAGCATTTTGAAAACCGATTCATTCAAACTCAGTCTGGCTATTCTTGGTAACAACTGCTTCCTGTTTCTAGGAGAAAAATAGTCAGTGTTCTTCTCTTTGTTTTAGCTTGTCACACTAAATATAATGCAAGAAAAAAAATCCCATTCAAAACAGTATAATTCAGTAAAAGAAAATTAAGAAAAAGCAGAAGAAAAAGAACAGAAACAAAGGAAAAGCCTGAACAGTTTCAACCTCAAACAAATACAAATTTAAAGCTGCTCTTACTGTCTCTTAGAGTTTTAAAAAAATAATCACTTGACATGTAGCAACAATGTAAAACTTTTACTACTTAGAGTAAGGAGAGTCCTAATAAGCTAAACCTGAAATACAGAAGACTTTCCATTATCTTGGCATGAGCTACCAAAGCATTAAGCTTTGGCAGATGTAATGTTTTTCACATAAAATAAAACCACTTCTTAGATACAAGATAAAGACAGTATCTACTGTTTAGCTTCATATTCTTTAATTGAGTGCAGTTCAGCAGACAAAGCCGAACAAGATGGGTTGTGCTTTTTACTTACGTTCCCTAACATACAGATTACAATGGAAAATCGTATCACAAAGATAAATCAATTAAGATTTTCAAATAACATATAGCTAAAGGGAGCCCATTGATTATCTCATCTGTTAACATATTTGACACGTATATTTGCCTTGCCATTGTCCTCATCAGGCTTTTACCTTGTGTAAGTTACCATGTGTTTGCTAGCAGAAGATAAAACCACTTTTTTTCTTTTTTTAAAGAGTTCAGGAGACATTAACCAATGAGGTGATTTTTTTAGGCACAGTGATGTACCCTGAAAAGTTTAACTTACTGTGTTTCAAGTGTGCTTGGCTTTCAATGGCATGCAGATCCTAATTCTAATCCTCTGTAAAAATTTTTCGTGGCTTAACAGAACCAAAGGAATAGAAATTATCTATAAAACTTGGTTTTTTTTATTGTGCAGTTTAGCAGAATAAAGTCTAAGTATATAGGAAGAAAAATGTCATATCCATTCAACAATGACTGGTAGCAAAGATATGCAGATCTCTTAATAATGAAATGTTGTAATTTATTTGGTATGCTACCGTGAGCAGGCATATAGCCAAACTATTTACACAAAGCCCCCCACCTGAGTAAGGCAGCACCAACAGCTGCTGTGATCTGCTATAACTATTGCATTACAATGTGCTGGAGACAGCATCAATGCAATACTTTGAAATTAATTATTCTTAGTTGGATGGTCTTGAATAATTTCAGGGTAACACTCCAAAAGATAGCCCCCTCACCAGGGCAGTAACCGAGATCTTTTTTCTCTGCAGGTAGCAAATATTTGACAAGTTTCTTTTTCTGCAGCAAACCAAAGCTACAGTTTACACCACACAAAACAATTTTCTAAGGGAGATGTGGCCAGTCAGTATGTATGGCACCTGCATCACTGCACATTTCAATTTGTCTAAGCCCTTCTTGTATGCAAACAGCCCGCTCTAAGAAATTGATATAATACAGACAACTGATGAGTTATTGAATTATTTTGGCTCAAAATTCCTAGGTCAGGGGGTGCTTATTCCTTTACATGGCCCAATAAATACACTGGCAGTGACCTAGGTGTTCATTTTATACAGATAACAAAATAATAGCAGATTCTTTCTAATGTGATTAAATACTCTGTATAAATTTATGGAATAAGTCTTCTGTTTCACATCAAATGAAGTAACCATAGAATATGGTTCCACTCCTAAATTCTAATTTGGATGGGGACAGGATTTAGGTGGAAAATTACACTGAATAAGTATGTTATAGGCATAATAAATGGGGAGTGGAAGCATTGTACACGGATGATGACATAAATGACTATATACACTGCAATGCTGCAGAGACCCAGAGCCAGCATGTAAATCTTCCTTTCTGCCACTTTCCCCATCCTCTTCACCTAGCATTCAGTGATGTTCATGGCCAGAGCCCTGGAGGCCCACAGCAGGACCCTTCCCCAAGCCTGTAGTGTTGTATGGGGTTGTTGCGACCCGAGACCAGGACCTGGCACTCAGCCTTGTTAAATCTCATACAGTTGGCCTTGGCCCATCAATCCAGCCTGTCCAGGTCCCTCTGTAGAGCCCTTCTACCCTCCAGCAGATGGGTTTTTTTCCCCTGGGTTTTGTTTCTCTCTCTTGTTGTTCTCCTTTTCATTACTATCATTATTATTATTATTATAATTATTATATTTTATTTCAATTACTGAACTGTTCTTGTTTCAACCCACGAGTTTTCTTACTTTTGCCCTTCCAATTCTCTCCCCCATCCCATTGCGGGGGAGGGTGAGTGAGGAGCTGTGTGGTGCTTGGTTGCCAACAGGGTCTAAACCACAACAAACCTATAAGATTAAACTGATACCAAAGGAACAAAAGACTGGAGGCACAGTCTTACAACTGCTCATCTTAGTTTCCCATGCGATAACTTATGTGTAGTTATGTTGGAGGTTAGGTCAATACACAAGGACTGTATCTTTGATTTATAGTGATACACCTATCTGTGTGAAGTTGCTGGGCATGACACAATTTCTATTCATAACGAATAAAGAAGCAATTAAATGCTTATGTGTCTACTAGGTGCAATAGTAAAAGACACCTCAGAAATCCAATTCCAAAGTCAGAAGATGAGGTAGGGCTTGTAGTCTAAAAAGCGTTTTTTGACATCGAAATGCAGGCAGTCACTGAATAGGGTTGATGGAGGTAAGACATAAATAGTGAGAAGCAGACAGGGAAAGGAGCAGAAAACAAAAAAGGAAAAAAAAATGTTGGTAGAGTAGGCCTAAGAAAAAGTGAAGGAAGAGAGATTCTGGGTATTGTAGAATCTGGAAAAAAGCTTGGAATGAAGAACAAAGAAACTGCCCCGGTAAATCAACAGGGCTGCAACAAAGAAACACTGTCTCTGATAAGGGTATTTCCTCTTAGTGGAAACGAACATTAAATCTTAGCTAAGGACTCAGATCCCAGCCTGGAAGAGCGCACTAGAGCAGAGTCCCAGAGGGTTTCCATCATCTACCGCATTCTCTTCCCAAATAGCCGTGAGCTGTCGCTGCAGAGGCAGTGCCCAGGAGATGGCAGTCTTGGATAACAGCAAAACAAGTCACGGACCTACAAACCGTGAACTACGGCATTTGGTAGCTGTACACTCTTGATGACTATTGGCACTACTGGGTTCACATGGAAAATCCTTCTGAAAGACTCCATTTCTGTGAGCAACCCAAATTGACATGGAGGTGGTTCACTCTAATATCCAGTTTTATTGGGACTTATGGTCCATTACACTCAGGGGAAAAATAGGCTCTTTTAAGAATATTGAATTAGCTAAAAATAATAAACCACTTCAGAACACCGAAAAGACACATACTAGCAGGTTTTGAAGATGCAAGCAGCTTCTGAAATACGGAAATATTTTTTTCTGTATGTCAATAGTGAACATAATAATCAGTGGTAAGTTTAAAGTGCAGCAAGAAAATATTTTCTAACATAAGGATAGTGAATCATTAGAACAGATCGCCCAGGGAGACTGTGGGATCTTTAGGACTGAGAGGTCTTTGTAATTTCACACATGAAATTTTTATACATACGGCAAGGTAAACACAGATGTAGTTGATTCTGCCATAGAACAAACGTCTGGAGTAAATTAATAACTGGTGATTGCTTATCTTTTTCTATTATAATATTTGAAAAAGCCATTAAATTTAAACCAAGGTTTTGAAAAATAGAAAGCATTTGGAGGTGATATGCTTTATCTTTGACCACTTGAACCTGAGAAAGTTCAAATGTGCAGCAGAACTAAAACAATATTCTGGGATGTGGAAAAAAAAGAATTGCAACTTTTTCTTCTTTAAAGATATTCTGTGAATTTCCTGCCACAAAGACCATTAAGACTCTATTGAATATTTAGTAGCAGAGTGCTTATTCATGAGATGAAAGTATTAGTGAATGAGGCTATCTAACAACTTATCTAACTTACAAAATGTAAGACCAATTGAACAAACAAAAGGAAGACAACAGGTATTTAAAAAACCCCACCCCTAAACCAGACAGATTTGACTGTGAAGTTACGAAGACAATGTATACTCTAAATTAGCAATTAATTCCATTACTGTCCGTCCACTTTGGTTTAATCACAGCCCATCCTGCTCATCTGTGCAAGGAGGCAACACCAACATTAGAGAAAAAAGGAGTATGAAGCAGAGTCTAGAGGAAACCACCTAGAACAATATCATCTCTTCAGCCTTACTGATAAAATGAAAATTGCCACAGAAATCCTGAGAAAACAGGTTTACTTATTGTAGTGCTATAATTTAATAGACTGTGGGGGGAAAAAATTGTCAACTTAAGATTTTAAGAGTTTCTCCTGTTACTCATCACAAAAAAATTACTAGTCTATGTGTACCCGAAGATGATGCATACACTAAATTTTGTAAACACAGAGAAGTATTAGGATTTTATTGGGAATTTATGTCTCTTCATATTTATTCCCCAGACATTTGAATGCTCTCTCATGGATATTAAAATACTTTTTGATTGTATTACCTTCACTGGCATTTGGTTGCTCATTCACTTTAATCTGTTGAGAAACCGTTTACATTTTCCATGACATGCCACTCAAAATTCATTTATGCTGAAGTCTTTATGCCCATTTTGTGAGCTATTTCAGTTGCTTGTAAGAAGCACTCTAGGAATTAACTGAACAGTGCATTTTGGTTTTTATTTACACAGAAATCAGCACTTTCCCCAGTTGGGGGCGCATGGTTAATGGGACAAACCCTGTCAGTAACCCTGCAGACCAAGATGTCAAACAGATTTAAGTACCTGTTGCTTGTAGTTTGCATCCCATTTGCCCTTTTTTGTGGTAAGTTTCCTTTACAGTAGGAGCAGATGATAAGAGTATTTTGCTTGTCTTCAGTCACAGTGGCCTCTAGGGAATGCTGAGGTCTATGCCATGCCAAACAGACACCAAAACCAGAGGCAAGGAGTATCTGAGTTAGCTCAGGTACCTCTGCAGTGTCAACATACAGTCACAACTGCCCTCATTTGAATCAATAAATAAGTATTGATTATTTCCTTTCTCACGTTAGTTCAGCAAAACTGGCACACATTTTAGGTTGACAACCTGCATCTATGCTGGAGATTCATTCCGTGCCCATTCATCTACAATGTGAGTATCTGCTCCAGAGAGCTGTTCCAACCCTGCATTTCAGAGAAGTGTGTGGAACAATGAAGAATCAAGTGCTTCATGCACATTAGTGCCTTCACATGTTTTGCATGGGCATCTTGGCAAGCAACAGCTTTCCCAGCTTATGGCTGCTTTCCTGCTTATACCAAAAAAAAAAAAAAAAAAAAAAGAAAACGAACATGTCTCAAATGGAAGTGGAAAGAAAAACTAGTTAACAGTAACATTTTTCACTGCATTCTCCCATAAACCTGCTAATGCTCTCCTCAAGATGGAAAAGTCCTTGATGAACAAATACAACGTAATCCTGTTCCATAAGATTCTGTATTTCCCTTGCACGTGTCATTTTTTGTAATTAGGGCAAAATTACAGCACCCAATGGAGATAGCTGTAACTTCACTACATGTAGGAACTGCCATTGACATCCCTGGGAGCATGTTGCCTTCCAGTGGATGAGCTCCAGAGTTGGGCAAGAACAAGTTTAGAACTGGTATTTCATGCTAGAGCACACACTGATGTTAGACTAGGACAAAAAGTATTGTTTTTTCAATCCTGCACAGGTTGAAGAACTTTAACATCTATAGACAGGTTCAACAGTTGGAGAGGAAAAGCATCTTCCTGCATTCATCCCTGTTACTGTCGGTGAAATTCTCTCATAAAGATAAAAGCACCTTTTTATATTTAACATGCCTCCATAATTCTTGCCTACCCAAAGTTTCAGATTTGTTGTTTATTTGGAGTTGTAACTTAAAGTTTGGGATTCCTTTTATCAGTTCCACAGTGCCTCCACATAACATGGCAAAGAATATCACGGGTCACTTATTATCTGATTTATTAACCTTTTAGGTATAAAGGGAATATAAGTGAGAAGAAAATTTGTCCCTGTATCACATTACATCATTGTAAAGATGAAATGTCTCACAAACATTACTTTTTCTTCTTGATCTCCCTTATGTAAAAATATTGGCACTTTCTCTATTTTACAGATGAAAAACTGAGGCAAAAGATTAAGTCAGAAATATTCCCTTATTTAGGGCACCTAACTTGAAATGTATAGGACCTGATTTTTTACATTAAAAACTTCACATCCACTGTGCAGGCAACTGCTATTCAAGTTGATGGGCTAACCAGTAACAACAGATGACATTAGAGCTCCACAGGAAACGATTTCACCAGGTTTCATGGGAAGGTCCTCTATTTGACAGAGTTAGGACACTTGGTTTGGGTTTCATATGGACCAGAAAAGAGAAACTTCTGTATGTGTTAGACTATAAGAGAGTTTGATTTGCTAAAATGTGAATATAAGAAAATAGGGATGTTGATAAAAGGAGATAGAATAACTTCTTTGTATTTTTACTGTATATTCAAATTCAACTAGTCCCATTCTCTAAAGTTCAAATTAGGCAGAACAAGTTATGAGCAGAGGACCCCCTCAGAAATTCTATGAGCAACTAATTGTTTTTTTTTTTTTAACCAAGATACTAATTTAACTTATAGTTGACTCATATCCCAGTTGTCAGTCAGCAGTTGTTCTGAAAAAACTATTGTTTTTTTCAGTAATTGCCATACCAAAGTGGTAGCCAGGGAAAATGATCCTACAGACAACTCCTTTAACAAGAATAAGCAGGTAAAATGTTTTCACAATATGAACAGGCTTGTTCAGCTTGCATATAGATACTATATGTTTACAAAAGCACATGACTCAAATTTCTCTATGAACATAAATCACAGAGTTATTTTTCAGGTAGACAACATGGAGTATTTGCAACTTCCTGACCTAATGTGTAATTTTGTTAGCAAGAAACATGGAAAAATATAAAACTTTTTTTAAAACAGACCAGTACTTAATAAAGTAATTATCCTTATATACAGTGAAAAAATGTTGCTTGATTCATTTTCTAAACCTATTTCATTTTACAGATAATTACATTTTTCTTTTCAAACACTTAAAGGAATAACCTTGGGCATGACAGACATTGAAAATAATAAGACATACCTTGTTTAGCTTTACAAAGTATTCCAGTCCAGCTTCCAAGGGATTAGTGTCACAGTTCATCTGTTAAAAAAAAAAAAAAAATTCACCATCTGTACATGATGGACTACCATAGCTTTTGGGTTGGGGGCTGGGGGGCATTTATTTAGTTATTCATGCAGCCTTCTGTTTTCTCCTGGGTCAGTGTCTTCCACACTGCATATGTGCAACTTCCATTTGAATACACTGTATTCTTCCTATATGCGATTTCAACAGAGTATCTACTATTATGCCTAATATATAGATACGTATATCATACATCTATGTTTCCATATGCAAAGTAAACACACATTTCAGTATGAAACAGGACTTTTCATCAAAGCAGAATGGAACCTGCAGAAGATTGAATAACTGAGATATGCACATTAATTGCAATATGGCAGAATGCCTTAGCTGGAGAGGAAAATAAAACACAAAGCCAATTTTATTTACCACTTTCCCATTAGGTGTACAGGGAATGATTTGTTAGGCAGCATTTGAAGCAAGAATGAAAATAATTGTCACTGGGCAAACAGAAAGCACCCCTAAATGCCCACCATTTAACCTTCCTGAGTTCTTTCCTTTCCAAATGAATTAGGAAAAATTTCAGGTAAGCAGAAATTATACTGATTTTCCCCAAATTCTCTAGGCCCCCTGAGTAGTTCTGTATTGTGAGTAAGGACATTCGGCAGAAACAAGCTAATGGGAAATGAAAAAGTTCCAAATACTTTATGAAGCAAGAATAATTGGCCTCTCATGACATAGTTATTACAGAAATAAAACATTTTCAGAATCTATCAGCCAAACCTTTGATTTCAAAACACTAGAGCTCAGCAAAACCCTCTTAATTTTGTTATACACAAGAGGGAAAAACATCAGTGAATCAAAGTGTCTCTTTTCCAGCAGTGCAATGGAGCCTGCTAGTTATTTGTATTTACAAAAGACAGTGTTCAGAATTATAGCAGCTTTTCCTGCTCAAGGTAAATTTTCTCTTCATGCTAAATTGAGAAACTGGAACAAACACTATCTGAGCTAGCTCTGACTAAAAACTGTATAGTATAAAGCAAATAAACAGAAAGAATAATAAAGAAGTCATATTTCCTGACCTCTGCCCCCCAGGCTCGGAAACCCTTTTCCAGCCTTAAAGCATTCAAAGCATATGTTCCAAAGTTGTCAATTCCCTCTTTTTGGCCAGCTTCCATGATTGCACTGTAAAGAGCTAGAGAATCTTCTTTTCTATGATAGAGCTCCCAGCCCAATTCACCTGTTATACAAACAAGATTAATGGTTTCATCAGCTCAACAATGAAACAATCCTAATAAATACAGTTCTGTTCTTGGTAAAAAGTGGGGATCAATGCTGTAGGTGTTAATTCACATTCTAGAGTCAATTCTGCTATCATATATCAAGCTTAATACCCTGCAAGAAACACCAGATGATTTATGCCCTAGATCTTAAGCAGTGGTACTATTACACTAATTTAAACTGTTAACTGAAATCTTGGGGCGGGGGGTGGGGAGGAGACCAGAAAAACTGATAAGAAAAGGTCATGTAGCAAAGTCACAATGAGAGATGGAGCTTAAGGGCATTATAAACATATGATGACTTGGCAAGTGAACAACAATTGTAACTGAGTGTAAATAAGTATAAAACAAGTATATTGTATCAGATCTAGTACAATAGAAAGAGAAGGACTTCAGCTGCTTCAGAATGGTCTGAATTCAGTCCATTGCAGTAGAGACAGACATAAAAATAATTTTAAAAAAAAGTAACTGAGAAAAACAAATACTCAGCATTACAGTGTTACATTTTCAAGGCACTTGACAAACACTAATATACGGTAATCCAAAACCAATTCTTGACGTTGGTTTTGCAGCAAATACCACAGAGGTTATCAGAACTGGCCTTTTGTTATGTAAAATAAATATTTATACTATGGGGTATTCTAGAGAAAAAGGTCTTGGAAAACTCAGCACAAACCCTGACCAGATCACATTTGAAAATCAATGTACTGCATTTCCTCACATATTTATATATGAAATGTGATGAACCTACTGCTTATGAATAGATGATAAGATTTATTTTTCAACATAATTTTAGTTACACTTATTATTTACTGCCTCTTTCCTTAAGAGTCTGTTTTCTCTATTGCTTACCTGTGTATGATATCCTAATGGCAGTAACAGCAATATCAGAAAGTTTCAAATGTCTAGACTGGAGAAACTTAAATGAACCATCACTCAGATCCTCACTTGTCAACTTCTGGAGGATCTGTCGGGCATATGGACCTGCTACACCAAGTACTCCCATCTTGTCTGTCATGTTTTCTATTTCAACTTTATATCCACCTCTCGTTACTTCCTCTTCTATCCATCTGCATGTAAAACACAACAGTGGTGTTAATATTTTTATGAAAAATAACTGATTTAGGTAAAAATTAAAACAAATAATTTTTTGTTAGTGTTCAACTTCCCAGCAGTTCCCAGTCCCACACCTTCTCAAAACCAATGGAAGTATGTGCTACACTAGATAGTCAAATCCATCATTGATGTTAAACAGTATTTTCTGGTGAGGTACTGGTATAGGAACACAGGCATCTGGGATATTGCCAGGAAGGGAGGAAATTTAAATGGGTGGAACAGCATTTTCAAGATAAGAGAAAGAAGTGATCTCATAGAACTGAACATATATTTGCCTTTGGATCTAGAAGGTATTAATAACAAATCAACTTACAAAAAGAGTAATCAATAAACACAATAAACATCAGAAATCTCAAAATAAATTCCTCTGTCAACAGAAACATACAACAAGGCTTGTTCCTTCCTGAATACGGTATTTAAAGTATTGGCAGGAAGTTCAGTTTTGAGTTTTGATTTAATCAAAAACATCGGCTGGGTATTGTCTTTCAGGAAGCTCACAAAATAAATGAAAGGAGTATTTAAAAATCTTATAAACTACTGCAGTGCTAAAAGATCTCAGGCACAGGGGTGTACCAAACAGGACTGCTGAAATTCTGTAGAAGTAAATGTATTAGGTCTGGTTCTGCTATTTGGTTCCTGAATGTGCCAGTGGTCCTGCTGATTACCATGGGAATGTTACGGAACAGTACTTTATTCATTGTGTGTTTTGGTAGCAAATTTCAGTCTTCTATGTGTTGATTCATTTTGAATAACTGATTTGTCAGCAATCTCCAGTAAGAAAAATTCTTTTTCTTAGTATGTATGTACAGCCACTTACAGCACTAGAAATGTCACTTCCAATGCTCATCTATGAAAAGCATTTTAATGAAGTCATCCTACAGCTGCTTCTACCTCCTCTCTTTCTGTTGTTTCGCTTTGTGACCCCAGAGCCCAAAGCAGAAGACATTATCACAGTATCAGGAAGACTACACTACCCAGTTGTATTCACCAGGTCAGTGCCTGTGGGGTCATCCATGTTTAAAGCCAATTTTCTTTTTTGCGTAAGAGAAAACACTAGAAAGGAACAACTGTGCTGTGTTCCATCATACAATGCCAAACACAAACATGTTCAACAACGAAACAAGAACTACCTCGATTAAAGTATTACATAACTATCAGTAAATTGTCCATCTTTTTACACCAACAATAATCCAATACGCAACTGCTTATATTTCAGGATTCCAGTCAACCAAGTTTCTAAGAAACCAAAATCAATAAATAAGTAGAATTCTCTTGAAACTAGCAGAAGGTTTGCTGACTAATAATTAAGAATTTGGCACTTAGTAAAATGTTTCTATATTAATGTGACTGTATAGCACTGTGTAGTTACTGTATCAAAAATAAACTAACCTCAGATCATGGAGTTCTGACCCCGAGCCAGTTACAAGCATAAATTCTCCAGGATACAGTTGAGAAACTGTTAGCTCAGCATAAACTCTTCCTCTTGGTGTTAACATATGGCTTATATTTGTGGAACCCACCTACAGAGCAAAATTTGCAATTATGAAGAATGCAAAATAAAACCTTTGAATTCTTAAACATTATGAAATACATGGAAATATGTCTTTACTTGAAAGAACAATGTTTTTATGTTTGTTCTGCTATGCCATAATAGGAGCAGACAGATACACAATTGGCCAAGCTTAAGCTTTACAGTGGAAATTTCACAATTTCATAGAAAAAATTGAAATTTTTGAAAACAGATAAATCAAGACCTTTATAAATATTTGTTAATTGTGTATTACACAAGGTGTTCTTAAGCTACATTTAAGAATGCATTTTCAATGCAAATTCAATCAATTCTAGTTTGTTCTCTGATGATCAGAATAAAAAATTCTATGTGTTATTGACATATTCTTTTTCAATCATGTGAATAAGGCTTTCGGATCCCCAAAGTATAACATTACTTTGCCCCTTACTTTAAAGAAAGAAATACTGAGCTGACTTATGCTTTTGTGTCCCTGATTTATGTATGCTTTTGTATTTTATGTAGTTGCTGACTATGAATCTACCTGTCGTATATTTGAATCGGGTTCTGTCTAGAAATGTAATCTCTAGAGGCAAAATTTCAACTAACAGTTACTTAGCTGTAACCATAAAACATATACATGTTCATACAGATATCATCCATACAAACAGAAATATGAATATGCCATAGCTGTTGTGCTGGTCTGGTTCCAGAGGCAGAATTTAATGTCTCTTACTTCATTCTGCTTTCGTAAGAACCTTGTCAATCACCCAATCAGTGCCCAGATTCCAGACAATGAATGGAAAAAGGATAAATATTGCAGATATTAAAATTCTTTTGCAAGGTCATATTACATTAATATAGTTACTGGCATATTACAGGCACATAACTGAATTTTCAGGATCTGATGGTAGTCACACTCAACCTGGTTGTGATACAAGTATATCTCCAGTAACTTCACTGAATTATTTTATGATGCAGACAAGCATGAATGGTACCAAAAATCAGACAGCTTAAATAAACAACTGCTGTGAATGCTGGATTTTTAAGTGGACTCATAAACTGTTCATTCTAGTTTGCTGTCTTTCTTTTTTCCCTTAGCAACACTGATTAAACTCCATAGAAAGCACTCACTTTGTTCTCATAATTTCCTGTTTAATCTTGCTTTCCCCCCACCTCAGGGGAGGTTTAGATTGGATATTAGGAAAAATTTCTTCACAGAAAGGGTAGTCAACATTGGAACAGGCTGTCCAGAGAGGTGGTGGCGTCACCATTCCTGGAAGTGTTCAAAAAATGGGTAGATGTGGCACTTTGGGACATGGTTTAGTGGGCATGGTGGTGTTGGGTTGATGGTTGGACTGATGATCTTAGAGATCCTTTCCAACCTTAATGATTCCTAGTTTTTAATTTAATTAAAAAATAATCCAGCTACCGAGCCAGGAAACATGAAATTACTACTCTACCCTTAATTGGTTTAGTGTGGACTTGGTAATGTTAGGTTAATGGTTGGACTGGATGATCTTAAAGGTCTTTTCCAACCTAAATGATTCTATGTTTCTATGAAATATATTCAGCAAGTGTTATCCATGCCCACTGATGACAGAGTTACCCCACCTCTACCCCCAGCTAGAAAGAAGACAAACTTTTAATCTATATTGCTATCACAAAATTAATACAGTAAAAAAATATGATTACATGGCAATCCAGGTTCTTCTTTCTCCTAAACCTATAGGACACCATTCTTGTGTACAGCCTCGCCATTCAGTTCGCTCTGACCTCTGAGAAGTTCTCTACCTTCATAACCATAGTCTCAGTGTACCTGCTGTTTCCCTCTGGTGTCTCAAGCAGCTAAAACTATCACCTGCCACAAAAACTTAATGAAATTCTGTGCTGAAATGAGCAAACCCCATGGCTGCAGCACTTCAGAAAGGAACAACCTGCTTGCTGGAGGTGTATCTCTGAAGGTGAAAACACTAGATGAGAGTGGTTGACAAAGCAGGAAGATAAAGGGCCTCATGGAGCACTACCATAAACAACCAAGAATAAGAAACCTGGGGTAGTTTGTCACAGTGTGCCATTTTTGAAAACAGGATCATATTCTGAGGATCTGTGAGCAGCCACATTTGTGGAGAAAGGACAGGTGTGAGCTGAAAGCTGAACATCCTGAATATTTGCAAACCTGCCTGCTTCAGGCAGCCAGCTGTAAAACAGAGTCAGTATGAGGAGGGGTGGACAATGAACATGGGTCACATTTAAAAAAAAAACAACAAAAGTGTTACCTTGGGCATCCAAGAAGAATACAACATCCAGCCATAGTCAGGCAAGAGCACTTTCCACTGCTCTCCTCTGCTGCCTGAAGCTGCCACAGTACAGCACAGTTTTAGGCCAGCAGCTGCCAAGCTATTCTAGTACTACTGTATAAGAATTCCAGGCGAGATTCCCTTGGACTTCTTCAGACAAAGATTTGAAACCCAGGTTCTTTCAAGGAAACATGCTTTTACTGTAAAGGTGACTGAGCACAGGAACAGGTTGACCAAAGAACTGGTGGAGTCTCCATCCTTGGAGATACTTAAAAGCCATCTGGACATAGTCCTGGCCAATGAGCTTAGGGTGACCTGCCTGAACAGGGGGTCGGTCAAGGTGACCTCCAGAGGTCCCTTCCAACCTCAGCCATCCTATGATTCAATGATTTATGCCAAAAGGTACTTCTGTGTGGGGCTACTCTAGTATAAACTCCACCGTCCATGCTCTTAACTGAGTGAAACACTTCTCCTGACACAGCAGTTTCTCCAAAGGACCTGAGTGTTTGGTATCTGAAGGATATGGAAATAATATTGTGCTTCATTTTCCATTTCTGAAAGAGATCTCGTTTGTCTAAATCCTACATTAAAACAGTTATCACTGTCCCATTTACCTTTGGAACAACATTTGCAAATAGATGATCCAGCAGCTTAACAGAATCTGTGCCTTTTACTTTAAACTTGCCAAATGGTGACAGGTCAATCACACCGACTTTTTCCATAACCTGTTTATACTCACGACCCACAGGGTCAAACCAATTTGTGCGCCGAAAACTGGGTCTGAAACAGAGCATTTACACACATAAAACACATTTGGAAATTTTGTGCTCTTTTCAGCAAAACGTAGTCTTCAGTTTCTCCAGTTTAATAATAATTCAAATGAGATAGTCCTTCCTAATTGTAGGTAGCTTACCCAATATTATCCTTGGTCTAACATAGCTTAATTATTAAAATCCTTTAACAACAGAGAAAGATATGGGTTGATATTTTATCAACCATTTTGTATGATAAACGGTGAACTGTTCAAATGTTAGAAGTAGTAGTCTGTGTAAATTTACAGCATACTTTGTTGCTGAATCATTTATTTGAGTTTAAGGTGTCAAAGGCTTTATTTCTGAACAGCAGAGTGTGTCTCTTTATTTCTTTATGAGCCTCATTTAGATTGGGACTCCAGTATCCCTGTGGAAAACTTTTATTTGCTGGATAGCTCCCTGATGCAAGCAGGTAAACTAGGTAGGCAGGCACAGAAGAAAAACAGAAAGGAGGATTGGGCGTCTCCTTTCCTCAGAATTATACAGAGACGAATCAGCTTTTTCATGAAAACATTACACTGTGCCGCTGATCAAACAATAAGAGAGGGAGAAAAATACAAATTTATAAAGAACAAATTGTTCATTAATCTTTTCCTTGAGCTAGGCTGCTCCCTGATACCCCATACCTAGAAGAGTTACAGGACATCTCGATATGTGTTTTGAAATGTCTGCATTATCAGAATGAAATGGGTTCTTAGCTATATAAAAAACAATAATGGAAGATCTACCTAATAGATACTTTTAGATTAAATAAATGATAAATGTATGCTTCTTATTAAATTTAACTCAGTTGGCCGTTGTTGTAATGATAATTTATCAGGGGAGGAGAGATAATCTTTTATTTACTTGTATCCAGTCTCATCTCCAGGTTTGTAGAACCAATGAGGTTGCTCCCATCCTGCATGAAAGCCCATTGAACATTTTGATTTCAGCAAATCATACAGCCCACTGGTTCTCTCTGTTGGTCTCCCAGCAAATCTTTCTTCTTTAGGGTAACCAACTAGAGGGGAAAAAAAACCAAACCAAAACCCATGGCATACTAAATACTGTACATCACCAAGATAGAATATATATTAATACATATATATAAACAGAGAAATCTAGAGGCAGGCTTTGTTGGAATCCATTTTCAGGATATAAATGTATTTTAAAAAATACCTTCTTACCAATGTTATTAAAACCATAAGATTCTCTTGCTTTGGCTGCTGTGTATTCTGTGGTGGTCCATTTTCCATACCGGTTGGGATCTAATTCTATCAGGTCAAAGGGAGGTTCCCCATCAAGGATCCAGTCACTGAGGTACTTTCCTATGCCACCAGCATGTATAATGCCATACCTTAAAAACAGGAAAAAGTCCTGTAGTGCCAAGTCCTTTTTTGTTTGTTTGTTTTTAAAAAACAGTACTAGGATATACTACTAAAACACTAAAATAAATATTTTATATTTATATCTAAAATCTATATCTATATTTATATCTAAAATATTCTAAAATTTTCCCTCAGGGTTTTTTTGTTTGTTTGTTTGTTTGTTCTATTTTGTCTTGTTTTCCAAGATTGCATGCTTTATTGACAGATATTTCTACTGCCCCACTGTCAGCAGCAAAACTCCATTGCTAATATACAGCATTTGCAGTGCTTGAGATTAGAGCAAGCTCTTTCTTTCTCTAAAGTTCAGAATTTTATAATCTTTTCCAGGGACATTAGACCTCTTCAACAATTAATACTAAAAAGTTCTCAAATTTGTGATATCCATTAAATACATTTTCTAGTCATAGAATACCTCTTCTTTTTCAATCAGATTTGGTTAAACCAGACTCAGATTTGAAAACCAGACTGAGGCATTCTAGCAGCTACAGTGAATATTTACATTACAGTGACAAAAGCAACAGCAGCAAAAGTCAGGAGACAACACTACCAAGACAGCTTTAAAGAATCAGGGAATTTAGAGGAACTGCAGATAAAACTAGAATACTTGTTTGCAGTGGTGCCATAGTTGAAAGCTGCTTTTTCTCACCTGATTTATCTTCTCTGTTGTCCACTACAACTACAAAGAGAACTGATTCCAGAAAGATTATGCTAACAAAATAAACATGTAGAAATTTTCTGCTAGCAGTCTGTAGCAAAAGCCTGTCCTGTTGCTAGCTAATAAGTGTGTGAAGGATCAGACTGTAAAGGAGATCTCGTTAGAAACCTGCATTAAAGGAACCACACACAGACAGCAAAGGTAAATGCTCAAAAGTTATGCAGTTATAAATGTAAGGTTTCCTCACTTAAGTAGTTTGTACATAATTCTAACTTTCAAAATGCTTGACATCTTGACATCCACAGGAAAAAAGCTGTGCGTGAAATGTGCTCCTGCGAGGTACTTGAAGTGGACAACTGGGGACAAGGATCTTTGTTGTGCTGCAGTATGTGTATGTTGCTACTCAGTCTGCATATGACCAAACAGTACTATGTAATGCTGAATTACAAGCATCTCAGATTTGACACCAAAACATCTAATGATAAATAATTATTAATACCTAATGATTTAAAACTTTTTATTTTAATACCTCTGTGCATTAGTTTGCCATGTCTAAAAACCAAGTGTCAAAATAGCCTCCTCTCTAGGGAAAATGTGAAAATAAGTTCTTAGTTTTTGTAAAATGCTCCAGTGAGCACAACAGAAAAATCCTTGAAGAAATAGTGAGTCTGTCCAAAACCAAGTTTAGATTAGCATGCAGCAATTAAATCACAGACATTCACATTGAATAGTGAAGCTAAAATAAAATTGAATTGCTGTTCATCAACTTTGCATTCTGAATTCTATGCCCTCAGTTAAATAGGCAAGGATCTTGTGGGGAAAAAAAAAGGATGTAATCATTTAATTCTAATGCATATGCATAAGAAGAATGAATTCAGATTACACAGACAACTTAGTTCTGGCAATTCTTGACTGTAGAATGCCTGACTTCATAATATTAATGAGATTGCTTTGATATAGCAGGGTTTTATTTGTAATTTATTTAATTACTTAAATAAAACAGAAAAATCAAACAGTTGAGTACATGAAGTAATTCTGCCAAACACACACCTTTAGGCTGTTCAGCATAAATATTCAGATTCTCAGCACAAGCTTGTATCACCGCAGTTGATGCAGTAAGGATGAGTGCTTGTAAACTGCCACTCTGCAAGTACTACAGAAGAGCTAGCCATTGCTGGAGCTTATTTAATTAGGCAACTCCTAGTTATTCATGGGTGTAAGTTTTGTGACCATGCCCACGATACCTTCAAGAATGGCTCCAGAAGAGGTTTTAGACAGTTTAAGTCTCCCTGAACCATTCACTGCAGCCAGAAGTGCAGGGGAACAGAGCACAGAGACCACTGACTGCATGACTGTGGGCAGCAACAGACCAAATACAATGAAATTTTTCGCCTTCAGCTGAAGACTGCTGAGCTGATGGCAGGGTAACCCTGGGGGCAAGACAGCCCTGCAATGTGGAGTTGCTACTGCTACAGGTACAGTACGGCGTGTGGGCTGGTCTCTGCACTCTGCAGAGCTTTGCATCACTGACTCTGTGCAATCAGTTGATTTTGGTGCTCCTAGCTGGGCCTACATTATCAGAGATTTTAAATTATGCAGGGTGCCCAAATCCTTCATTACCTCAGATAATGGGGAGCTGGTTGTATTAATATACCACTGCAGTTCTGCTACACAAGAATGAAACACACGCTTTGCAGGGATGGGATGTCACAAATAGCTGTAAAGAGTGGTACAGTTTAGGAATCTCAGTCTTCATAAGAGAATTTAGAGAAAACTTCCTTAATGAATACAAACTGCCCTCTTCTGTTTTTCTTGTCTCCTTCCAGTCCCTGCCATCTTACCTTCCCCATTATCCCTGTCCTGTTCTTGTGTCTTACTTGTTTATGAGTCCTTGCTTCTCAACAATTTTTTACTCATTCCACTCCTTTTTCCTAGGAAATCTGAGTCCCTGCACACCATGGTCCCTTTTCTAGTGTCTTTGTCCCAGGTTTAGCCATTTTTCTATCCCATTTCTGCAGAAAAACTCCTGTTCAGTCTCTGGCTGCGGAATACTACTGTAGATAGAATTCAGGAATCTTAGTGCAAGGTTTAGTGAGTCTCTATTAAGTGTTTATGAGTTGTAACATTTTTAAAGGCTTGCGAATGGGCCTCATGGATAGATTTTGTGAAAAACTGCAGAAAGGCATATCTTTAGGAGAAAGGTCCCATCTGCCAAATGTGATGTTCATTCTCAGAAAATGGGGAAATTGGAGCTTTTCAAAAGAAAGACTTCACCCCAAAAACCTTAACACAGCAAAACAACATACCTTCCAAAAACCTCGTTCTTTAGAATGGTTACACTACTTTGACTTAAACTTTTCTGAATAAAATTCTAGCCTACTCTTGTTAACATTTTCAAAGTAACTGAAAACAGTCTTAAATGGGAAGCATTGAGCAACCTTAATAATAAACAATGCTACAAGCTCTGCTAACTATACTTAACTTCATTGCACATTAAAATGCCTAGCAAGCCGCTAATTTTAGATAATAAAAATCCTCTAAACTAACAGCACTAAGTCCTCTGTCACAATGTCCCTGCTAGTTGACTATGCGATAAGGATTTGCTAATGCACACAAAAAATTACAACACTGGTAGAAACACTGCAGTGACCCAGAAGTGTAGAACAGAGAGTCAAAAGTCCCTGAAAAGCAGACAAAGCAATCCAATGACAGCAACAGAATTGCAACCTGTGTCTAAACATTTAGAGATTAATCAAATTCCTGAAATAAGTTGTTTAAAGAAACTTAAACATATAACACTGGTCTTCAGTTATTCCTGTATGGAACTTTGATTCTGCTCCCACTGAAAAACGATGAAGGAAAACAGGCTCCAAAGTCTGGCAGCACAGTAATGAACTTAAACAGTCTTTTGGTGAACAAGGACTAGGCAAACCACTTTTGTAACTATAAGTTCTGCAAATGTTACTAAAAGATAACAATATTTTTTTAAAAAAATCCAAGCAGCAAAGGTGAATACCTTTCACAATGAATCATTGCAAAATTACCAAACCTTTTCATTTTGAGGGCCTCGGAAAGCACGTTAGTGGTACTGCCTTATCTTATGATCTGAGGGTTTGTTTGGTTTGGACTGAAAGACTGGAAAAAGCTGAGCTGGATTTTGAACAGCAAGTTAGGCAATTTGAAAAACAATGTGAACAGAACGTGTTCAATAACATGGGCTTGGAATTGTATTCAGTTCATTCTATCCATCTTGAATCAATGGTCAAACTAAGACAATTAAAGAGAAGTCAGTAAGAGTTTTACCACTGACTTCAGTGGGGCCAGAGTATGTAAGGTGTAAGTCACATGCAAAGAAAGTATTGTAGTGGGCAGGAGAGAATAAATGACACCAGTAAAACATACATTCCTGTTGTCACACTGCCCTCATTTGCTTTCCTCCAACACCCAGCAACGCCATTTCTCAGCTCAACCTTCAACAGTCAGAACCATTACTGTGTTCATATCCCTAGAGCAGTCGGTCACCCAGTATGCTGGCAGTGCCTCCTGCTCTAGTATGCCTTCCACTCTTCACCTGAAAGTTAATACCTCATATTAGAAGTTCTCCCTGTACCAATCATTCTTGCCACAACTTCAGTGACACCAGTTTCTGCATACGCCAAACAACTGGTGAATACAGTGTAATTCAAAGCAATACATAAAATGAAGTGGAAAGTGTATTGTAAAGCCCAGCACTTCTATGACTTTAACTTGCTGCACAGACAGTACCAAGCACTACCCATTTCTTGCTGCTTCATGAAGTGTCACAGATATTGGCCTCCAGAATAAAAGGAGTGAACAAACTGAAAAAATAGTGAGAGTTATGAAGAAGTAAGCAGGAGCTTGTATTATGTAGGCAGTGGTAATTAAGACTATTTCCAATTACATTTTACATAAAATATGTGCAAAACAACCCCCAAACCCATAAAAATTTGCAAAGCTTGAGCTGAGTGCCATTTTAACAATATGACAGACAAAAGTTGTCATGAAGAATTTACTCACCCAAAACCAATAGCTACCCAGTAATTTCTGACACCCTGATGTGGTCCCACCATAGGGAGGATGTCTGGAGAATAGGTGATAGGACCTGCAACTGTGTTTATGATGTCTGCATTTTTCAGAACTGGGACCATTTCCATAGCAGCCTCAATATGCTCCATTATTCTGTCTAAATCAGACTCAAAAAGTTCTTTTCCAAAACCTGCATAAATATCGGACTCTTATTATATACTTAATTACACTAAAAATACGTACATTTTAAATAGTTATGCAATCTACATATATAAAAGTTATATGGAATTCATCAGTGAATATGTTCAAGCCTTTGCCATCCTACACAAGAAAAATGGTATGCATAAATCCCTAGTTACCTGCAGGATCAAGCTTATTATCACTGCAGTTACACTGTCCTTTATACATATTTGTTTAACCTTGAGGTCATGCAAATTCAACAATGAAGTAGAAAGGAAGTGGAGAAACACAGAAACTTCCTTCTATGTTAATAAGACCCACTTATTTTTCTCAATATGCCAATGATTTGGGGAGGCGAAGAAAGATATTGCCTGTGTCAGCTTATGATTTCCATGGTGTTTAGTGAATTTCTGGATATGTTTCAGCCTTCAGTCTGGGCTATAAGCATTATTGAACATCATTCTGTAGAGGGACTTGACACCACTGGAGACAATAAGTTCAGGAAGCTGTGACAGTGCAATCCAAAGCCCAACAATGCTGATTGCTCTTCCTTAGGAACCATGTTGTGTTTTTTTAAAACAGCAACACTATTGACTTAATATAACTTTCTGTCTAGAAGTGAATGGAAAGCTGGAGCCTAGATATAACACAGTCATTTTCTTCTTTTTTTTTTTTTAATAAGCAGCAGTATTACATTGTTGGGATTTTTTGTACAAAAATTCTATACAAGTCTACAGCTCTCTTGCACTTATATCCAAGCACAGCATTTTGTCTAAGACATTTCTTTGCTATACCTGCATTCCTATTTGATTACCACATTACCTCTGTGGGAACAGCAAAAATCCAAAGCCCCTGTCAGTATGCTGGAGAGAACTGTAGCTTAGAAAAATCCCTATTCAGTTGCAGAAGACTGCATAACAAGGTTTGGTGACTGCATCTAATCACAACACACAGGCACCTGTTCAGAGAGTAGGGTTAAACTATGTTGTAGATGTGTATTTTGTGCCTATTTCAAATAGGCTTTTTTACGTTACATTTTTATTTCTATTCACTCTTATCATTAGAGTTCTATTCTTTGGAAAAAAGTTCCTGCATTACAATCACACATTGCAAATATTTTCTATTTCCATCACATAAGGCAGCATGACAGGCTGGGATTTATACACATTAAAACATGTGCTAGTGCTTATCAAGTTTAAATATGTAATGTTTTTAATTACCTGGTGGGACTCCGTTTGTTACCCATGAGTCCTGCAGCTTCATCTTTTCCTCGCTTTCATACGGACCAAATAAAAGACCATCCCGTTCTTGCCTTAGATAATATGATCCTTCTAAGTCACGAATCACAGGCAATTCTGTTTTTAGGGCTTTCACCTCAGGGATAGTTGATGTCACAACATACTGATGATGAACAGGTATAAGAGGGTGCTGCAGGCCAATCATCTTGCCTATTTCACGGGCCCAGAAGCCTAGAGAAGACAAAAAAACAAAATAGAAATATTCAAAGACTAATTTCCAGGAATGGAAAATAAAACTTTCGCAGGAGGCACTGCACTTTATGGAATGTGACAAAGACATTTTTTCCCATACTTTAAATTTTCAAATTATTTTTCATATTATCCAGCATAATTTTCCCTCTATAATTCCATGTCCTTGTTCCTAATTATACTACCATATATCATTCTAGTATACAGATAATAAAAATATACAATTGGAAAAATATAAATTAGGCTTCTAAAAGTTCAGAAGAGAGTTTAATTAACAGTCCCACAAAGCCCATGTTTTATTTCAGTAAAATAGGTCTGCAATGCAGTCCTAGCAAAGTCAGAGACACTTAAAAATCAGAATAAGTTAGCTCACACCGTAGGTGTTAACCTAGCTTCTTACTATCTACCAAATGAGCTAGTATGTTTTCCCAAGATGGTAGTCGAGTCCTAACCCCTCAACAGAGCAAGGCAGTACTTTCAGTCCGCTAACCTCAAGAATTTAAGTTTCTCTCCTCTTTCACATGCATTGCATGACTCTAATTAATTATGTCTCTCGCGTAGCAATCAATTAATTACAATGTCCGTGTTGGTGACTAGTCAGTGTGCTCTTCCATAGTTGTCCAATTAAATACAGACTGTGACCAGAAAAAGCAAGCAACAATTTCCCTGCTCCTGAAGCCTATCAGCCCCTTCATGTATACTACTAGGCATAAGTTAAAGATGACCTAATTCTTCTCTGTTAAGATCCCTCCAGACTAGCTGTTTCTAGCTGGTGAGACACATTCACTTAGTGAGGTACCTGTGTCAAAGCCAAGGAGTTGAAGCCACTTAGCTGCCAAACTTAGTAGTCTGGGCTCTGTATCATGGCTCACATCTGCTGTGATGTTGGAACATACAGACCCAGAAATCAGACAGATACAAGTGACTGGGATGGCAGCTGCTCTAAGAAGCTTGGCACATCCCTCAGCCCCACCCTCCGCACTCTTTGGATCAAGGAGTAGAGGTCCTGCTTTTTAAAAACGCAAAGTTTCCGAGGAAAACATTTTCTGTCGTGACTCACTTGACAATTGCTGACAGCCAGGTAAAGCAAGGGAGCAGGAAATCCAGGATCATGACAAAGAGATCTGTTAAACTAAAAGCCCCTGCCCAGTAAACACTAAAACCCAGTATCTGCTGTTCTGCATTTATCATACATAAAAGTTTTGCTTCTTAATGGCATCCTCACCATTTGGAGGAGACTCACAAACAGAATATTTGTTAAGTCAGTTAAACTAGCTCAGGGAAGATCATGCCATAGTCACACAGTGATTCAAAACATCCTTTAAGGCTACTGAAACCTGATCTATGCTCCCTTGTACAAAAAACAACCAAAAAAATTGTAATAAATTTGAATTTCTAGCACATCTGCAAAGGTTTCCTCCATTACACATGACAAATGCAAATGTGGATTTAAGTAGAGGCTAACAATCTTAGGGGAACTTCTTTTGATTTGGACATTTCCATGTCACCTACAAGGTAAGGTAAGGTCAGCTAATTATCCAAAAAGGAGAAAGAAAGGTGAAGTAGTAGAAAATTCCATTTCTAGTATCATGCACTGTTTTCCTGCCAAAATTGCTTGGATTTAAAGAGATATTTGGAAAAGAAAGAATGCTCTGGGAATGTGCTTCTAATAAATTCACTATTTTGCTTACTCATTAAAACAGAATGAGTGGGGAAAAATAGAGAGAGCAAGTGTATTTAAGCTCCTCAAAGAAAATAAAAATGGTAGACTTAATTTTAGGTCTTTGAAACTTAACTTTGTTTCTTTCAACATAATATTAAATTTCTTAGCCATTTAGTTTGCAGAAGTACATTACAAACACAGCTGACTTTAAATTGCTTTTGAATTAAAGGCAAATAGTTTAGGTTTGCTCAAAATCAAATTTTAAATATTGTACTTCTAAAAAAATCACACTTATGATAAGTGCTTATTTAATTGCTTAGAATAACAACAGCTGACATTTACTAAATGAAAAATATTACAGTTTCTTTGTTTAAAGTTTTTGAACCATGTGCAAAAGCTATTACAAACACAAAAATGGCAAAAGGAAGAATATGTTCTTTGAAACAAAATTCCAGTTGGAAGCAGATGCCAAGTCCTATCACACACAGCAGAGATAAACGAAGGCATAAATTATATCTCTAGGGCATTTGTAAAGATTAAATTGTAGAGATTGCAAACATCTGATGCTGAAATATTTAGTGGTGGTAGTACTTAGCATATCTGTTGAACTATGTAATCTGACTATCTCTTGTTTTTAAAAAAGAGAAAATCTTCCATCACCATGTATGTATAAATGGTTGTACATACAGTGTGTACATGTCTGCAAGTGTGTGCTTATATACACACACATACTGTATATATAAACTAAATTCACTATTTTTGTGGACTTTAATCAAACATTCCATAATAAATAGGCTGCAAATCACTTCAGCAGGCTCAATACCAGTTAGTTCATGTCAAGGATTATTTAGTAGGCATCTGCTTTCTTCCAAAATGGAAATCTCACATAAGGAACAGCTAAAGATTGGTTGCAACTAGTTTGTTCCAGTTCCACAGCAGATGTCAGCTGGGGGATGAGGGGGGAGAGAGAATGTAGAGAGCCTTCTGATACATTTTTCTCCACTTGTAGTGCAACACGAGCCTTAAGTATGAGCTCTGAATTATACCAGTCATGATCTGTAGTGGAATGAGGCAAGGCTGAGAAGAAGAATGAATGTTAGCTGAGAGAACATTTATAAGAGATATGTGTTATACAGTATTGATTTCACATCCTTAGCCAGAATGTTAAGCAGTATGTGCTTCATATATTCATTTTGGCTGCATAGTTAACTACACAAGAGAACTAACTAAATATATTGTTGGCTTAATATACTATTAAGTAAAAAAAAAAGACTACGAAAATTCCACAAGGGTGCATTCTAATTCTTGCAAATAAACTTTGAAAAGCATTTACTAGAAAACTCTGCCTAATGTCAACTTGATACATAAGCCAAAGAAAGATAACTACACTACAAAAATATAAGCAAATTACTACATGTGTGATACTTCATCCATATAATGTGGAGCCAATGGTTAGGAATAATGAGTGCCTAGGAGTTTTTGACCTAAATAAGAAGTCTGATTGCCAAAGAGCTGCCTTTCCATTCCATAATCTTGGATCGTTCCCAGATCAATATATCCATACTGTGTAACATAAGGATCCTATTAGTAAGACAGCTTGCGACTTTGTAACTCAATGCTGTCCCATAATTCATGCCTGAAAGCCATGAACTGACAGTCCAAAGGCAATCTAATATTGACGCCTCTTATCCTCTCAGTGTTTGACTTTGCGGTCTAAATAAAATTCCTTTAATTTGGTTTCCCTGTTTCTGTGGTTCTTTGTTTTCTAAAAAGCATATGAACTCTTCTAGTCCTCTCTCTCTCCAAAATGTCATTATGTGGCCCTGTATGGACATCATCACCGTTCGTGAGCATGCTTAGAACCTCAAGGTGAACTTTTTCAGATCCCTGCTATTTTAGCTAGGCTTATAGCAGTAGCAGGTGATCACCTATGCATGGGAAGCATATGATGAGAAAGCACACTTTTCAATGGGTTTCCCAGTTAGTCTTTACTGAAAGCCTAGAATGATCTAACATGGGACTGTCTACATCCCAGACACTGAAAGAAAGGTCACTCAGTAAAGCTTGTCCTCTCAACAGTTCAGCCCTTTTATCCCATTCCCTCCAAATTTCTCTCTATCCTAATCTTCTCTCTTCCCCATCCCTGATTGTCCCATACCTGCTCTTCTTTTCTGCTCAGTCTCATACTTCTACTCTTCTTACGCCAGTCCTTACATCCTTCTTCAGCTATTTTGACTCTGTGTGCAAGTCATTCTCCCTCATTTGTCAGATCCTGTCCCACCTGCCTTCTCTTTCTTCCAGTCTACTCCACCAGTCTTTCATGCTCAGACAGCTCAGGCAGCCTCAATTTCCCAGTATCAGTTTCACACACAAGCAGTCCTCAAGTATCGTTCCTAATCTTTTCGCCCAAAAAACTTCAGCTCCAGTTCCCTTAATGAAACATGTCAGAACCCTTTCTGCTATCCTTCTCTATGATGTCATCCTCACTGTTGCCATGCCCACAGTCCCTCCTTATTCAGAGCTTCCTTATTCAGCAAGTCCTCTAGCACACAAGTGTTCCACTTCCTGCCAGTGCTCCCAAACACCTCCAGGAACCTTCCCCAGGCATTTCACTCTCCCATTCTACTCCCAGTACAACTCACTCATAATTCCAATTGTCAAACATGGTTATTCTACCCACCAATAAGAAGAATCCCTGTCTCATTCAACTTCTTCATTTTAGCTGCTTTGCACTAGAAATACATGGTTTCTTTCTTTTCCACTGCGCAGATGTTAAGAGGAATTATAAAGACATATCCTTGCTCTCAGTTCACTTGTCCCATCTGAGCAAGAAGAGAAAGTCCCCTTGAGCCATACAGCTTCTTAATGAAGTCTGATTATTCACTGAGATAGGATGAATGAAAGATGCATGCCCTAAAAATGCAGATATGATTCAGTTTGAGACAGACAGTCCGCAAAAATTTCATCCAAACGGTAAATATTCAGCATGTTTTCAAACACTTGAAAACAGAAAGTCTTCCACTAGGAAGCAGAAGGCACACTTCATGTAGGAGGTGCCCACTGTTTCACCAATAATATATTTTTCTATAACTTGTATAAAGCAGCATAAAAATAAGTGAAGTTTAGATTGAATAGAGGTTTTTAGACCTATTAACTTGTTTAGGAAAACAAACGCAAATCCAAAGGACTCTTGCCCAAAAGCTCTTTGAAGCAGAAACATTAGTTTGGCTTCTTTAACCAATGAAGAATAAAAATTGCATATGTAAATACAAGCTCCTTTGAGTTAGGAAATTTTTATTACATGAAAAAATGTATTGTTAAGCCAAGTGCATGTTTAAAATACTACTCAAAGAGCAACAAAAATCTTCTGTTTCAAGGATATGTGGATAGAGTTAAATCTTAGAGAGATAATACTGAAATAGGCAGGGTTATCTTACCACAAATCCTCAGTCTTTTCGAAAAAGCAGTGAAGACATTTCTACTTCATTTGTACATCCTTTTCCCTTCCTAAGTAGGTCTCATAAGACTTTAGAGGACAATATGCATAGACAGTAGCCTGCCTCTTCTACACAACTTACTGTAGACCAGTAAAGGTCTCTTCTGCTACTAAAATCTAACAAGACAGTCTGACTAGTAACTGCTGGAGACAAACCAGAAAGAAATATTATTGATGCCTAGTCAAGGACAATTACCCTAAGAGCTAAATTTTCACAATACTGTAATGTAATATGCACAAAGTATGTTTTAACACAAACCAAGTGAATAGTCAAAACCATATATTACTTATTCCTGTAATCTACACAATTCAGTACAGATGCTCTGTGTCACTAGTTTGTAAATCTGAAGATCTGTATGCAAATGCTTACATTACCTGCAGTATTCACAATTCTCTTTGCTTGAATTATTCCAAGTGGAGTTTCAACTTCCCATGTCCCATCTGATCGGGAGTTCAGATTAGTCACTTCGACAGGGTAATTTAATTGGGCACCATATTTTCTGGCTCCTGCAGCCAAGGCCATAGTGAGAGAATAGGGATCAATATGACCGTCTCCAGGGTTATACAGGCCAGCCAAAACCTAAGAGGAGGCAAAATCCCACAAAACGAAAGAAATTAAAATTTATCAAAATTAACTATTTTTTTAAAAAACACTTTATTTCTTGAATGCAGTAAATCTTAAGGAGTCAAATCAAAACAAATTTTCAAAACATATAATGATATCAGGCCTTCAACTAGCTGACTTAACAATGGTGTAAGGAAGTAAAATTGCTCAGTTGTCCCATGCAATCAAAGGCTGCAATGCTTTAATATTACAATATTTTATATATTACAGTTAATAGTATGCATACTGGCATACAGTATACACTAAAATGCATGTGAGTCTGATTTTAGTTTATAAGGTATCTTCTTTTCACTGAAAACCAAGAATTTGTTGACAATTTGTATAAACAGACCTTATGTCATCATATCTGATAAACCGGTATTTAATTGCAATGGAAGTTATTTTTCATAAAATTAGGTTCTTTACCGTATCCATGTTCAATAAGGGAAATAGCTCTTGTACTTTCTCAGGTGTGATCAGGTACTGCTCTGTTGGGTGCCAACCCGCACGAGTCATTTGGTATCTGAATTCATCCACCCTAGTGGGAGTTGAAGCAATTCTGATGCTGCCAGGCTGATGAAACCCCACAGCCTAAAACAAAGAGCAAAAGTGAATTACTGAAGGAACCTTTACTTATCTCCATAAATGTATGTCCCCATGCTATGGGCAGTCTACAGGAATTTTGCCACTAACATCACTGAAAAGAGACTCAAATAAGTTAGGTGCCCTTGAAGGAACAGGACTTAGATGTAAACTCCTGGAGAAAATAAAATTTTTAAAAAAAGTTATCAAATTAACTTCCTAGGTTAATACATACTACCTTCAAAATAGTTGTAAAAAGCTTTTATTGAATGTCATGATACTGCTATTTTTACTAAGATTGATAAATATTTGAATTTATGCACTCATACACTTCAAAAATAGAATCAGATACATCTCAAAAATAAACATATAATAGTTTATACTAAAGCTTATCACCTGCCTAATTTTCTGTTGAGATGCTGCAGAATAAATTTAACTGACTAAGCACCTTTATTGACACAATGAATAACCACCTGCCTTTTTTTGTCTTTTTAATAAAGTAGAAATCCTTATATAGCTGGACACTGAATGCTCACTTTCTGGTATACACTATTTACTTCACCTTTCCTGTGTTACCTCACAGGATATTAATAAGGCTGAGTAAATCTTTTAGTAAAACTCACAATGACAATGTGCTGTAGTATCTTATCTAGCTGACCGGTAGAGTGAAGAAAAAAGCATTTTATTACAATCATCAAGCTTGTAGACTGGTACAATGATGATAATGAAATTTCTGCTGCTGCCTGAAGCAAGCATGAGTTTAGTAAATGAAATCTATATGGCTGAATGATGCCAGACAAAAAAGATGACCCCTGTGTTTCTCTGCATACTCATTCCTTAAGTCACTAAATAAAAACGCATCTCAGAAAAGGATGGGAAGAATTGCAGCAATCTTCTCAAGTACAGACAGCATCGTATCATATGAATTTTTAAGTGGACTTTTTTAAAGCAGGAATGTATCACGATCAATCCATTCATTCCAGATCCTTGATGCTGTTTTAACTTCTATACCAAGCTAAAGTTGAAGACTTTCAGTCTGCTGAGCTTCTGAGATGTTTGATGAAAACCATTTTCTTAAACATTAGACGGATCTGGGAAACCATCTAAAATATTTCATGACTAAGCACCAGACTATATGCAGGCAGGAGAATGTACTTCAATAAAATGGGAGCTTTATGATAGTCATGAACACACACATAATCAACTTGTCAACTCCAAACTTTTTTGTAAGACTATTCATAAGGTTAACATTGATGTGAATTAATAATTAAAAGGTTAAGGAAATTACCTGTCCAGTCTCTTCCTCCAGCTTTTCATAGAGTTTGATGCTGTAAGAATGGATTTTCTTCAGGTTTATTCCAGGATGAAAATAAGTAGTTAAACCAGCCTCAAATAAGAAATAGGAACAACAACATAGAGATATGATTAGAAATGCAGTGTTTTCTTTCCCTCCTTCCAACTGTCATTCAAAAAGAAACTGTCAAGGTACTGTAAAGAAAAGCAACACATGGATAGAGCCAACTGCTACAAAAATAAAAATAAAATCCTTTCCCTACTTATGGCATTCTTGTTCTCTGCACATGTGTTTCTCCACCTGCCTTTTCTCATCAAATTTGTCAGCCCATGATACTGTTGCAGTTGTTCTCTCCTATGGTTTCCTCTCTTCCTTAAATTGTTCAGTTGTCAAGTTTCAAATCTTTTGGAAGAGACACAGAAATCCATTCCTGGTCAACTAAATATCTGATTGTCCTACTAAATGTCCTGTAGTGGGATCTTTTCCTTCTTGCAAATGGAGAAGGGAGAGAAACCAAACCTTCACAAAGACCAGATCTTAAGAAAGGTTCTTACTTTCCTGGGGTGTGAGCAGCAGCGCTGTCAATGCAATATTCTACTCTCAACAGCTGTCTCATGTGGCAGTTGAAGAGCAATTGCTGCATTTCAGAAGTAGCTTAAGAAATTACTATATGTATTTTGCACATCATTTTACTAGGGCTGACTTTAGAAAGCTGTCAGACCCTTTTGGGTTCATGCAAAGGTCCAATCAATAAGTTACTACAGCCTCTTCTATATTTAAGGAAACTGTTCACCTGCCTACAAGAGACAGCTGCATCAATCTAACAACATTCGTAACTGCAGACATATAGCACTTAAAAAAAGCAGAGTTAAAATGTAGCTGAAGTTAAGCATATGTCTTTGTACCTACTGAATTTGACATCTCACTAGAACCCTTCCTCCAAGACAGACAACGGAAATGCAAAATTACCTTAGGTTTTCAAGCTAAGTAACTATAGTGATTTAAATACTTTATATATATATATATATATGTAGTGCATATTTGGCTAACTAAAATAGAGCTTATTCATAGACGAAGGTTGCTTCAACTAAGGGAGCTAGACACCACAGCCCACCTTTGAGTTCACTGCCATTCTGAGAAATCAGAAAGAAATTTCAGCAGGAAATCTAAAGGTGAAAAGTAACACATGTAGTAGAGTTTTGATAGTTTCCTTCTAAGTAGCCTAGGATGCACATGAATTAACTATTATTGATTTTAGCTTGTTAACTCTGTTCTGTGCTCCATATTGTAAGGCTTTAACTTTTAAAGCTAGTGGAATAACTGTACATATGAATAACAAAAGTAAGATTTAGTGGTCTTTAAAGATATATTTTAATTCAAACTAATTTAATTACACTAAGAACCTATTAAACGTTACACTTCTCTATGACTAACATCAACATATATACTGCATGAATTAGATCACACATCCCCATTTTTTTAAACCATGGCCTCTTCTGACCCATCTTTCTTGGTGCAGCTTCACATTTAAGACCCAGTCTTTTTCTTCAGAAACAATTGGCTTCAAATTGCTCTTAGCAAGCGGGTTATCTCAGATACCATGTGCCTCAATAAACATAAATCACACTCACTGCCTGAGATAACAGGTACTCAGTATCTTCAGAGCACGAGTATGACAAGTGTCTGGCATTACTGAATAGATGTGTTTACACTAGCCACGGTGTTAAAAGTTTTTCCTACATTTCTTTGTGAGGATTTTACGTTTCTGGTATCTTAAAGTTTATATACAATATCATAGTGTATCACATGAGTGAAATGCCAAAATAAACCAATGAAAAAATGTGCAAAATGAATAATATACCAGAATTATATTTTTCAATTGTGCCTGTATTTTATTCATAAATTTGGCTCTAGTTCCATAAGTATGCTTGGTATTGTTCATTACCTCAACAACCTGAGTTTAAAAAGTGATCACACAGATCTGTAGGAGGAAGAAAAATCTACTAAGGGCCACATTAAGCACAAAGCAGGCACACTGGATTCAGGAAGTCCCCAGGTGAGATTAATAGTCTGGAAAAATATTACTTGTCCTTTTCTTATTATCATATCAGATCATCATCATACTGGACACTGCTGGAGACTACGTATTTGACTAAATGTGGTTTTGATGTCATTTGATACATGTGGTTTTACATTGTTGTGATCACATTTATTTAAATTACCACAGACTAAAACCCAGGGCTGTTTCACTCCAGAATTTGTAATTAAAACTTGCTTGTTTCTTAAAAAATAAGTCCTAAGGGCATTTTTTCTGTGTACACATAATACAGAAATAAATGAGGCATTGAAATGTTTACATTTCTTTAGCCATTTACAATAACCTATGAGTAATTAATTACTTATACCTGCAAACTGTGTCATCTCATATTATTTTTACTGTCTTCTTTTATTTATGTAAACACTTTCTGGTCTTTTGTTATTTTTCCAAGACTAGTAATATATTTTGCAGATGTAGGGAAATTCCATTTTAGCATTCACTGTTAGTAACCACAAATCCCTTGCAAGTTAGTTATAAACCCATATACATTCAAGAGCATTTAACTGCAGGAATTAAATCAAAACTTCTCTCACTGACATTTTTAAGTGAATAAAAGAATTTTAGCCTGCAATGCTACAGGCTTGGGGAAGAGTGGCTGGAAAGCTGCCTGGCCAAAAAGGACCTGGGGGTGTTAGTCGACAGCCGGCTGAACATGAGCCAGCAGTGTGCCCAGGTGGCCAAGAAGGCCAACAGCATCCTGGCTTGTATCAGGAATAGTGTGGCCAGCAGGAGCAGGGAGGTGATTGTCCCCCTGTACTCAGCACTGGTGAGGCCGCACCTGGAATACTGTGTCCAGTTTTGGGCCCCTCACTACAAGAAAGACATTGAGGTGCTGGAGCGTGTTCAGAGAAGGGCAACAAGGCTGGTGAAGGGTCTGGAGCACAGGCCTTATGAGGAGCGGCTGAGGGAACTGGGATTGTTTAGCCTAGAGAAGAGGAGGCTGAGGGGAGACCTTATCGCTCTCTACAACTACCTGAAAGGAGGTTGTAGTGAGGTGGGTGTTGGTCTCTTCTCCCAAGTAGTTAGCAATAGGACAAGAGGGAATGGGCTCAAGCTGTGCCGGGGAGGTTTAGATTGGGTATTAGGAAAAATTTCTTCACGGAAAGGGTAGTCAACATTGGAACAGGCTGCCCAGAGAGGTGGTGGAGTCACCATCCCTGGAAGTGTTCAAAAAACAGGTAGACGTGGCACTCTGGCACATGGTTTAGTGGGCATGGTGGTGTTGGGTTGATGATTGGACTGATGATCTTGGAGGTCCTTTCCAATCTTAATGATTCCTAGTTTTTACTTTCATTATAAATAATCCAGCCACCAAGCCAGGAAACATGAAATTGCTACTCTACCCTTGATTGGTTTAGTGGTGGACTTGGTAATGTTAGGTTAATGGTTGGACTGGATGATCTTAAAGGTCTTTTCCAACCTAAATGATTCTATGATTCTATGATTTGATACCTTTTGGCTTCAGATAACAAATGTTTCTGATTTCAGGAGTGCACCTGGAAGACAACTATAACCTGACTGGACTATATAAAAAATGAGATCATAGAATCATAAAATGATAATAAAATAAACAGATTGAATGGGACCTCAGGAGGTCTCTATCCAACCTCATACTCAAAGCAGGGTCAGCTACGAGATCAGACTAGGTTGCCCAAGATTTTCTCCAGCCTGGTCTTGAAAATCTCCAAGGACAGAGACTGCACTACTTCCCTGACCAAGTACAGGAGTTTGCATTTGTCCTTGTTAAATTTCATAAAGTCCCTGTCCTTCCATCCCTCCAGCCTGCCTAGGTTCCTCAGCATGGCTGCTGTGCCCTTGAGTGCATTGACTGGTACCCCCAGTTTGGTGTCAACTGCAAACTTGATGAGCGTGTACTTTGTCACCTACTCCAGTTCATTGATAAAGATATTAAACAGGATGAGTCCCAGGACAGACCCCTGCAACACTCCACTTTCTTCTGGCCTTCGGGTAGAGTATGACCAATTAATCACTACCCTCTGAGCCCAGCCATCCAAACAGTCTTTTTGTCCAGCCATACACAATATAACATCTTTGGTTGAATACATTAATATTACGGGAGACTGTCTAAAGTCTTGCTAAAATCCAGGTAAGTGACATCAATTGCTCTCCCCTTGTATATAGATTTAGCCATTTTATCATAGAAAGCAACCACGTTTGGTCAGACATAATTTATGCTTGGCAAATCTATGCTGACTGTTCCCAATCACCTTTTTCCTCCTTTATGGGCCCAGAAATATGATTTGAGACTCACTCTATGATTTTCCCAAGAACTGAAGTATGGCTATGTGGCCTTTAGCTCCCTTGCTCCTCCCTTTGGCTTTTCTTTAAAGATGCATATATATGCCCCTCTCCAAATGTTGGGCACCTCCCCCAACCTCGACAGTCTTTCAAAGATGATACATCCCCAGCCTTGCAATGCCAGCAGCAGCATTCTTGCATCCAGCCCATCTGGTCCAATACATGTGCGAGTCAAGTTCTCCCAGTAATCCTTGTCTCGATCCTCATCCACTGCTGGTAGCTCCTCTTCTCTTGAACCCTGCTTAGAGCACAGAGGCCTGAGAAACCTTGTCAGGCAAAGAAGGCATTCAGTACTTCAGCCTTATCAGTGTACACTGTGACTAAACTACCCACCTCATTCTGCAACAGTCCTGCATTTTCCTTGCACAGCCTTTTAGTACTAATGCAGCAGTAGAAGCTCTTCTTGTTGCCTTTAATGTTCCTTACAAGTCCTAACTCTAGTTGAGCTTTGGCTTTCCTAACATCGCCTTTACATGCCCAGGCAATTTTTCTAAATTACCCCTTCATAGCCCTTTCCTGCTTCCACCTGCTGTATACCAGAGTTTTGCTCTGGAACTCAGTCATGAGCTCCCTGCCTGGCCCAGGTAGCCTCCCAGTATAAGTTTCAGGGTGGACCATTCTTGTATTTGAAGGAGATTTACTCTAGGTTTTGCTCTGTTTTTGTAACATGGAGATTTTGTTATTGTAGGTGAACGTGATCTGGGAAAATAATTTTAAGAATGGCCACTTTGCCATGACAATTGACACAGCGATTTTAAGGCATTTTTATAGCTGAAATTTTTCTTTGCTGAAATGTTCATGTACCAGTTTTGTTCTATTCCAATCTGTTTCAGATTTTATACTAACTCCATTTATTAAATTAGCATCCTGGAGGAAAACGGCATTAACACTCTTATCACCTATACTCTCTCTTCTTGCAAGTTTGACCAAGTAGTGACAAGTTTTTATTTGTCTTGTGCTGTGCTTATATTAACTATCAGCAGCAAAATCAACAGCATGTTGCAAGAAAAAGTATCACATAACGGAATGGTATGTTAAACATTTTTTTAGAAACCACCTTTTAAAAAAGTAACACAAAAAATGTATTTGCTGAGTGAGTTATATACCCCTTGTTCAGTCCATCGGGCTTCAGTGAGATTGCAAATGATCTGACCTGCAGAATAGTACAACTTCAAGAGTTCTTAAAGCCTAAGTCCTGACCTAATTTACACACATATAATAATGACTATTTTGTCATGGTTAGATAGGTGTTAAAATAAGCAGCACTTGCTCTGTTATTTCTGTGTTCTTATTACTGATAATAGAAATATGTGCATACTTTCTGTGCTGTTTTAATTTAAATAAAATGTAAGTCAGCCAAATCTATCTCAGACCTGAGAAGTGGAAGAAAGTTTTGGCAGCAACACTAGCAGGAATATGATCCCTATGAAACATGATCCTGAGCTCTGGCAGGACCTACTGGACTGTGAAAGAGGGAAAAAGTGGTATAGTACAGCAACATCTGAACCAGAGTTTTAACATTTGGGGCTGCAGGCAATATACTATGTGCCATTTCATGTGCTAATATGTGTGATTTTCATCTGCATCTAGTATTGTATCACTGTGAGGAAACCACTGATAAATGCACAGTGCATAGCATAACAAAGAATTCACAGACACAGTTTTATCTTTCTCCTCATCTGAAACAACATCAACTTTTTCATCTTCAGACATAGCACTCTAATACTGAGTTCAATGAAAAGAGATGGTATACATGTAGTTTACCTAACAGTTATCCATTTTTAACCTGTTCCATAACCAGGTGTCTTGCTGTGTTAATCACATCAAATTCTGTTGCAGCAGGTGCCACAAACCAGCCCTCTCAATAGCCCAGTGCAGGCATTTTCTCTGTTGTGCTCCAGGTCTCTCCCTGCTTTTGAAACAGAGCTCCTCACTCGGTGCTCCACCACTGCATTCACAAGAAGTGGGGGCGAAAATACTGAGGGAGAGATTGCTTTTACATAGTTATGAGCAATAACCTACAGTGAGTGAGTATAACAACAAGAACAAAGGAAACATTTAGTAAATCCCCCCCATTCATGATTCTGGTTTCTTATTCAATGAGGGGATTTTTACTATTTTTTACATACTTATTGTTCTGTATATGCATTGGGTAAATCGAATTCACTGTGCCTCACTCATATACTTAAGTCACAGTATTTCTTTGAGCATTTCATAGTTATGATTCCATACACAAGATGTATGATCTGACACTATACGTGGTGTTGCTCTGTTCACTAAACTGCTTTCCTTCTAAAAGAGACAGTTATTGAATTGTGTTTTTCCTAACTCCATACAGTGTGTTTGTTGAAAAGCAAGTAAAATGAAGTATAAACCTACTTATACATTTCAGCCAGTGATTTTTTTTTTAATTCCATTTTTTACTATTGTTCTCTCATAAGGCCCCATACGAACAAAACATCTGCACCAAGATGAAGTATTTCAAACTTCAGACTTCCTCCCCTGGGAGAAGTATGAGAATACAAATGAAATATAATCCATCTGAGTCATCCTCCTCAACTTGTTCCAGAAAGGCACTCAGATACTATAGTTTTAAGTATTGCATAAATGCTCTATTGTATTAATAGAGTAGTTCTAGAGACAGCAAAATGTTGGTTTTTTACTCTTTTTGTATTGCTACACACAGGGATAACATTTTCCCAATTTCAGCTGGGCATAGCTGGAAATGAATGGAACAAGCATCTATTATTGTGGCAAGCTTTATTTCATTTTGTTACACTACCTACTCCAAGCATTGACATAGAAAATACGTAATTACATGCATACCTGTTGTGCACCAGTATGTCCATGGGATTAACACTATTATAGGAGGTGTCCCCACCCTGTTGTTATTACATATATGTCTCTTTAATTCTTTTCCTTAAGAGTACAGACAAACATTAAGCCTTAAAAACCCCCACAGTGTACAGTTGTTAGCCTTGGTCCTCCAAGATTTTGTGTAATGTCAGCAAGGGCAGGAAAGAAAGGTCTTGTCTCTGCTAAGAATCAGTTTCTGGGGCAGTGCTGTTCTCTGAGAACTGGACACTGATACTGCTTCTTGATTACTTCTTTTTCAGGGTGGCATGTATATAAAAAGTAATTACACATACAATAATGCTGAATTTCATATTTCTGGTTTATGCAGGACAGTACAACCACTCCCAGTGATACAGTCTGTAGTATAAATTAGACTACCTTCAAAATAAAACCTTAAATTGAAAAAGTCTAAGTTAAACTAAAGTTTAAAGTCTAAATCCAGTTAACTGCTAAAAATGTATAATGATACTAACAGTTACTTTCCAGTATTCAAAATATAGTATTTGTCCCATTTTTTACAAATGAGAAAAGCGTAGTATGGATAGCTGAACCAACTTCTCAAGACTCATACAGCAAACCTATAAAGAACTCAGTGCTAAAGTTTGTACCTATAAAATAACTAAGATAGTTACTCTCTGGAAAGCCAGGGAATATAAAGGTAATGACCGTTCCACCACCATTAGATACAGAAACCGCTGTTCATCTGAGAGATTAACAAAACATTTCTTACTGCATGCCAAGTAGATCCTGCAGTGAGCTCAGATTTTTCTAGCAGAACAACATCCTTCAAGCCAGCCTTAGCCAAGTGATAGGCTAGACTCACACCGACGCAACCACCTCCGATGATCACTGTATCTGCTCTATCTTTCCCCAAGGAAGGAGACTGTGTTTCTTTGCTGGTGAAAAAAAAAAAAATTACTGATAGTTACAAAAAGACAATTGCACTTTTGCCCATCTCTTTTGTTTACAGCTCCAATCACAATATAACTTAGTGCCTGCTTGGGAGCCTAATTAAAACCTAACCTGTTCACTCATCTTCTTTCAAGTAAATGCGCTTAAAAGGGTCATATACATAAATGGCAGTAATAAAAAAACAAAGCAAGCTTGCTTCCACTCACAACTGTCAATCTTTATTATTTGTCCAATATACCTTTATATGTAGACCCGATTTTTCATTGAGAAATGGTACCCCTCAGATGACAGTGTCAAAAACTGACTTTCCAAAAGTGCTGTAGTATAAGCAACAGAAAGTCTTTAAAAAACATCTACTTAGAAAAGCTCCTTAACAAATTTCTAAAGCAAATGTCGGCAGACTAGATCAGTGTTTGTGTTCATGAACAATGAAACTTAATGTTTATTTTCCTGTTCTATTTTGACACCTTCTACTTTGCTGAAGTTAAAACATTATAGAAACAGTTTTTTGTCAATGGCTCGCACCTGCTACTACACCACGCTGCATTTTCGCAACCACTTTAAGCCACCACAAACCAGAACTGCTGTGATAGGCAGCCCCACTCTCCTCCATCTCATCAGATCCTCCTCTCTACTGCCCCATCCACAGACAGCCAAGCAGCAAGCCAGATCAGGAAATTTATCCAAATTTTAAAAAGACATTTTTTTGGATGTGAGGCAAGGTAGGACCTCTTAGTACAGCAGCAGTACAGACTACTGTGAAACCACAGTTTCTCTCCTTTCAGGACAGTTAATCAATAGTCTTATTTTATCTCCCCCTTCCTTGTACACTTGTTTTTGCAACTTCTCTGGCAAAAGGCTTTCTAATGTGTAACTAGTCTTCCACCCATCCTCCACTCAGAAGTCAAAGCTATTAGTTGTATGCATTATGAATAGAGATCTTACAAAATAGTATGACATTTTAAACGCAAATGCAGGAGGAGTATGCACCATGCTTATTCACTATGTGGCAATGAATGAAAAGTAAAGTAAATGGGAGCACTGGACACCACACGTTTTCTGTATTTGGTGCACCCGACAACTTGCATGTGTTCTTTTTTGAGATTACATATTAATTTTTTCAAGTTGACCGTGAGCTGTTTAACAGCCAGACGTGAGACACTTAGGCCAGCTCCTCTACTGAATTCTGAGGCACGTCGTAATTGGGGTCAAGCACAGAGGCTTTGCTTGTTCTTCTTTAATTCCGTGAATTTGAGACTTCCTCACCTGACTTTCAGCGCTTTTCAAACCTTTTCTTTCAAACCCAGGAGCCTGGTTAAGAATCCGGGGGATACCTTCCCTGTGAACTACACGGCTCACCCGCATGTCAGTGTTAGGTTAATGGCTGGACTTGATGGCCTGAAAGGGCTTTTCCAACCTAAACGATTCTACGTTTGCTCGGTCATTTGCCGCTCATCGCTGTGGCCCAGGAGGCAACAGGAGGGACCCCTCCACACCAGCTCAGCCACTCACCCCGGCTGGCTCCGGTCTTCGGCGCAGCAGCGCGGGGCAAGAGGCCCCCCCTGCCCAAAGGCAGCGCCCTTCGCTGCCCGCTGGCCCCGCCGGGCAGCTGTCGGGGCGCGCCGGCCGGCAGGACCCCGTTCCCCGCACCACCCTCCCCCGCAGCCCCCGCCGGGCAGCTCCACCCGCGGGCGCCGGGCCCTCAGGCGGCGCGGAGCCCCCGCGCTGGCAGCCGCGACCGCCGCCGGCTCCTCTGCCCGCGCCTCCCCGCCGCCCCCCACCCCGGCCCGGCCCGGCCCGGCCCGCACTCACCGCCCCTGCGCGCCCGCACCGCCGCCGAGGGGCCGCAGGGCAGCCGCGGCGAGGGGGTCGGGCCGGCCGCCGCGGCGGGGGGGCCGCAGCCGCCGCAGGGCTGCCCGCAGCAGCGCGCTCATCCCGCACACAGCCCGCCGGCAGCAGGGATGGGGAGCGCTGGCTCTGCGCCTCTCCCGACGGCGTCCCCTCCCCTCCCCTCCCCTCCCCTCCCGTCCCGTCCCGTCCCGTCTCTGCCAGCCCTCACGGAGGAGGGCGCCGGCCCGCCCCTTGCCCGCGGGGGCAACCCGGGGGAGGCACCGCGGGAGCCACCGGGCGCCTCCCGCCCTCGGGCCAGGCGGGGCGGCCCGCGCCGTGCCAGGGCGGCCGGCGGGGTCAGGGGCCGGCCCGGGCGGGGGTGGCTCCCGCGGCGCTGCCCGGCGCGGCCCGCCTCCTCCCCGGGCTATAAAAGTGCGGGCTGAGCGCCCGGGGCAGCTTGTGCTTCGTGCCGAGCCGCGGGGCCGGAGCCGGGCAGCCAGCGTCCCTGGGCGAGGAAGATGCTGCCGATCGGGAAGACCACGAAGCAGGGCAAAAGGGTAATCCCCCCGGCTCCCTCCCCCGCTCCGCCCCGTCCCGCTGCTCCCCGCGGGCCCGTCCCGCTCGGCTGCCCGGCGTCGGGGCGGCGGCGGGCGCTGGCAGCGGTGCCCCCGGCAGCGGCGGGGTCCCGGCAGCGGCGGGGCTCTGGGCCGGGCCGTGGCGCCGCCGGCCGCCCCTCCCTCCCTCCCTCCCGCCTGCTCCGGGTCCTGCCCGGCGGCCCTCCCGGGGAGCTGCCGCGAAACGGGCGCAGCCCGCCAGCCGCGCTGCTTAGCCCGCCAGTAAGGTATTTCTGCAGGTAAGGTCCTATTGTGAAAAGCTAAAGTAAAGCCGTAATAATAACTGTACCTATTCAGCATCGAGCCGCTAACGACGTGTGGACGCAGTTATGAGAGAGATTAGATTGAACTTAATGCTCTAACATCTCACAGAATTTTGATTTCTCTGAATGCATAGACTGGAGCCACCAAAGTTCAAAACCATTTTGCTTAGTAATACTTGACATGCAGTGCTTGCAACACATTAAAATTGTAAATATTTTAAGCATAAACTGTCATTGGGTGGGATTTCTGTTTCCACCATCCTGCCAACTCTATTTAAAAGCCCTAAATTGCTCTTCCCTGGATTTATATGACTGAATACCAACAGTGTTTGTAATATGAGCACAGTCTCCAATGTACGCGTGCCCTTTGCACCGTCAGTTAGCTAAAGAAATACGCCAGTACAAAAAGTTATCCAGGCATCAGCCATTCTGGCCATTAAGGCAAACACATGAGCAATGTCTAAATCAAATGCTCTGACATACACTAGTACGGCTACCCTGCACTACTGCTTGTGAAGGTCAGTGGAATCACATAGTCTGTCTTGCGTTCAGAAGGACACTTACCATTAATGGGATACTTCTTAGGCAGAACTGGTTTTACGTATTTATGTGTAGCATGTAAGTCTGGAGTAAGAGAACAGAAGGATATGGGAAGAAGTCTATGAGCTCTAGGCTCTTCAGATAATCCATTACAAAGGAAGAAGGTGGGGAGGTATTTCTCCTGCTTTTTATTTTTTGGCATGTAGTCATGCCACCTGACTTTAGGCACCTAGCTGAAGGCAATTGCCCTAAGTTCCCCTTACAGGCGATGGACAGACATAAGCTTCTCTTGAGGGCTCACTTAACATCTGAATAGCTGTTTTGAGATGCTCTGTTCTCTCCACTGATGGAAAGGTAGGATACAGGTAGACCAAGCAGGCTTTTCACTTAAATGGTTCAGTTGCATTCTTAAAGCTGGTTGAGGGAATACCTTCATACAGACACTTTCACTCTTTCCATGGATAGACATATGGACTATGTAGTGCAACCTCGTTCACAGTAGCAAAAGTAAAGCAGTGAAAAGATGGCTCAAAAAAGCCTTGGTTAGCTCTTTACAGATACTATTTCTTGTTACTTAACACCAGACCTGTGTACTACTGGATCACGTGACAGTACAATTTTGATGTGGGTTGGGCATGGGCACACAGCTGTAGGTCTCCAGGGTAGAATAAAACAAAGTTGATGCTGAACTTATGCTAGCTATATGCTGGTTGAACCAATGGTGTTTTATGCAGTATAGATAAAGCAAAAATGGTGTGAAGAGATGATATCAAACCTGTAATAGTTTGGCTTAAAAGGGAAATAACATTTTTGCACTCTGAACTGACATAGTAAGTTTGTATTAAGTACTTTGTGCTTTGTAGTTATGTCACCTGCTATTAGATGCCCCGATGCTACATTTAATATATCACAATATATTATGTATTAAGACGCCATGGTCTACTCAGTCATGGCTTATGTTGCTTTTGTGTGTCAAAAGTGAAGATTATTTCAAATTGCAGTTTTAAAAAGCTAGAACTGTGAAGGAAAACTGCTGTTAAATCCTAAAAGTGACTTAAAAGAAAATCTGTTAGTTGTAGTGCATTTAAATATAGTATCTATATATGATGTCAACATGTATCTATTACTTAATGTTCAGTTAACAATCAATGACCGAGGCTGCTTGTATATTAATGATTTTTTTTCCTCCTTGCTCCTGTTCTCTGCATATTAAACTTCTGAAGCAGGATCCATCTATAAAAGATTCCTTGGCAGGCAGAGAAAATAGGGACTCAACCAGTGATCTCTTGGGTGCCTTTCTCTGGCCCCATTTGAGGCATTGTGTTACAACTGCAAATTAGTTAATTGCAAACACAATCTTTACAAAGTCTCCTGACATTTACACTTAGAACAGAATTGCTCTAGTAGACAGGCGTGACTGGTAGACTCGTTGAAAATTACTGAGTTTTGGAGATTAAGTATCGCAGATTCAGTTTTGCCCTGGTCCTGCTGAAATACAGATAAAAGCTTGCATACTTTAATGAAGTCAATCAGATCAGTATTATGGCAAGTCCGCAATGTGCAATGGAATGTGATGCAGAGATTGGCAAGCCAACACTTGGCCAAACTCATGTATCTGCACAGCAGCACTGTACAGAGACGTCCCGTCACCTTGCTGCCATGTCAGTGCCTGAGCCAAAAATGCCAACCCTCTCAGCCAGGCTTTGTAGCCTCCAAGTAGCCTTACACTACTCTGTTTGGTACTGGAACTGGCATAGTTGGCACAGTGCGCCTTCTTGTTGGAAAGCCATACTCTCATCCCACCTAAAGGGCAGTGCTGAGATATCACAAGTGTTTGACTTTCCTGGATGTATGGTGTGAGATAATTGAATTAATGGAGGAGAAATTATCAAGAAAGATAATCTACTAAAGGTTGGAGGCTAATTGTTAAGAAACCCTTCCTCTCAGCACGAAAACCACACTCGTATGTCCACAAGGCTTTTCTTTTTCCTACTCCCTCAAATTTCATCTACTGAAATGCTAATATGCCATCAAGAAAAGATAACTATGGAGGGAAATTTAAGTCTTATCTTTGATTAATTCTTTTTCTGTACCCACTACCTTTGTTAATGTAATGAGTTTGCATTCATCCACTTTTTAAAGTAAACAGAATTATGGCTGTAATCCAATTGCAGAAATAATGAAAGGAATACAAAAAATAAGATATATTAGGTGCAACCAATATATGTAGTTCTCATGTTTTTCAATTTTACAAAAAAAATAATTACAATTTTCCTTGCGGTAGCATGGAGTTCAAGGCAGAAGCCAGGGTAATCACAGGGTGCTATAAGGTTTGTAATTTGGCATCTTAAAACATTTCAAGGCTGTGCAGAACAAGCAGGATTTTCTTTCATTTTGTAAGTCTAGGTAAGCAAACCCAGGCCAGTAAAAAGTCTGTCAGAAAATGGAGGCCAGCATTTTGAGATGTATCATACTTGGTAGGAAAATGTTACATGCTTACTTTTCTGTGATGTTTGTTGTGCCATCTTGCGTTAGAAGCTACTTGTACAAAGGTGCTGTCAAGATGGCATTCACAGCTAAAGAGCAAATGAGCTAATAAAGAGGTCAGTGATGCTAGTGTTTCATTTTAAGAAGGTTCTCCTATATTTTACAGGAGAATTTAAGATGGTGTTTTACTTTCATAGGAATGGAATTGGACCATTGACTTCTAGTTCTGGGGACTATATCTCTGGAATAGAATAAAACTGACTAATGAAAATTCTTACATAATATATATGCACATATTAAAGTCTTATGTTGCAAAACAGACCATCTACCATTCTTTAAAGAGAATTTCAAGAAGGTAATTGATTACTTTTTATTATTATGGCAAAGATGTTTCTGGTAGCCTGCAAATATTTGTCTGCTTTGCAAATACAGGAAATGGCAACAAAGACAAAGGAAGCCCACAAAACTGAAGAACTGTAATTGTTAACCTTTCTTCCTGCTTTCTTCAGGGTATTCTAGAGCGCTTAGACGCTGGAGAAATTGTGATTGGAGATGGAGGATTTGTCTTTGCTCTTGAAAAGAGGGGATATGTAAAAGCTGGGCCTTGGACTCCTGAAGCAACGGTAGAACACCCAGAAGCAGGTCAGTTTTACTGGGAAATGGTAATCCTGTAGTGAATGTAAACATGCTTGGATAAATAATAAATATATAGGAACTTGTAGTAGCTTTTTAAATAGAAGTGTTCTTTGACACTGTAGAATTACACTGTTAAGAATAGCCTAAGAATCTACAGACCAAATGCTCCTCTTACACCTTTTTCTTGCTCTTAACACTGGCCCAAAGCAGTTGGCTGAATAAGAATGAGTAGTGCAAACATATGATACCTCTCCAGAATGCTCTTCCAGTCTTCAACAATTTGCAGCCCAGGGACTTTTTGACCCACATATGCTATCTTTGTATTTAATAACATTCAGTGATTTCTCTCTCATGGATTTGTCTCATCTATCCTTGAGCTGATACAAAGCTTATCATTTAAAACATCTTGTGAAAAGAATTCTGCAGTTAACTATCTGTTTTGTTGTGTTCTAGCCATTCTAGGACTTTTATATTGTTATAAATTAAAATAGTTTGTTTATTAATTCTTTCAGGAAAATAGCAGCTTATTAAACAGTGGAATGGAAGAGGAGTATTTAATGTATCTGGATCCACTGTGAAATGGGGAATGATAAACCTTGTAAGAACCTAAGCATTGCAATAAACATTTAATGGAGTAACTCCCTTAGAGGGAGACAAAACGAGTAATCATTCTCTGCCTTCCAGCATAAAGATTATAGTGTTTAGCATAAATAGTGCAAAAGCAGATACTATTATCTATTTGTATATGCTTCATTACAAGAAAACATTTGCCCCAATAATATGATGTGCAGTTAATTCCACAACCCAATTCAGAATACCCTGGGGAAAACCGATTTCTTTGTTCTAAGTGTTTGCCCTTCCAAATTAGTCTTTTTCCTCTATACACGAGGAAGAAGGAGAGAGATCTTAGCCCTCTCTATTACATTGCTTTGTACACCTTAGCTATTTATTCACCCTAATCCTTCTCAGCCTTCAAGTGTAACTTTGTGTAGCATACCTAACTTAGTGTCACAGACAGCCTTAGATAACACAGAGCTCCAGCAAAGGTTTAAAGGGTGATGGCCTAATTTGCTGACTCTCATCTCCCCAAAAGACATCCCATCACCTCTCTCTCTGTTTCTCTCCACCTCTACCTTTGTCTGCCCCTACACATTCCATCTTATAAACCATAGTGCTTATCTCATGCTCTTTATTTCCCCTTTGCTTACTTATTTTGCACATCAAAAGCCATTGACCTTCTCCACATCCTTTCAGGAAGTGCAGGTCTCAATCCATGGGAAATGCAAGACATTGTCTTATGTAGAAGCAGTTGCAGATGGCTTAAAGTGGCTAAATTGGCACACAGATTTTTTAAAATAAGTGATCAGCAGTCATAGGTTAGAATCCAGCCTTCTAAGAATTGTTACTGATTGCTAGAACATATTGCTCATGTCTGTAATACAGTTATAAAATTTTTATAAGCCCCTTATAGGCTATTTATAAATACACCCTTCACTGGAAATGTGTTTTTTTCTTCTAGTGCAGTGTGCTGCCTCCCCTCCATTACTGCTTTTTGCTCCTGCGTGCTCAAGGGCCATGCTACTTTGAAAGCAGGTGTAAAGAACAGAAAGAGCAACTGGCCGAGCCAGCTGGTGTAAAAACCATACACCTACCAGACCTTCTTGTCTTTCTAAGGAAGGAGGGAGGTTCTGAGAATGCAGCAAGGAATGGAGGAGGAAAAAAAAAGAGTGAGTTCAAGGCCACTATCTCCATTACAAGGGAGAAGAAGTTTTGCCAGACTGACAAGTTTAGAAATGGGATCTAATATTTCTTCTGAGCCGGGTCAGGTATTTCTCTGTAGTGAGCAATATGCACGGGCACTTATTGCCCCCATCTCCTGTTAGCTTAAGTCTGTGTCTTTTGTTAAATGTCCAACTCGTGGTGCATTGAAACGAAAACTGTGTTACATATCTGACTCCTAAAATGCATCAGATTGTTAATAATTGTTTAGCCTCATATGTGGCTGTTATCCCCATTTCTCAAATAGTGGAGGAAAACACAGCTTCAGTAACATACTGGAAGTCCCACAAGAAGTAAATTACAAAGTGGTTTGGGTTTTTGATAGTGCAGACTGCTGTGGGCTTGATAATAGTAAAAGTACATTCTGCTGGTAAAAACGATTTGCCTGGGGTTGAATGAGATTCAGGCTGATACTTATAATGCTATTCTTTCCCTCAAAATGTAGACCCATTCAATAGTCTCCTGTTCACACACCTGATAGTTTGGGATATGAAGGTCCTTATTCATATGCGTTAGATTATGTTGCATTTGTCTACCTGTGTGACCATCCTTATTCACACAAATCCCAAGCATTCTTCTAGGAATGCAAGAACCTTATTTAAAGAGCACTGACCATGGGAGTAAAAAAAACTGGTTTATTATGGAAATGTCATAGACCATTTGTGGAAAATATTTGTACATTCTTTTTTCCTTTCCCATTTCTTGACTAGCTTTCATCAATGATTTCTCATGGGGGAGAATAGAAAAACAAACTACTGAACACTATACAGAGACAGCCCTCACAGTTGGGACCGGTAGCCTATTTTAACGCTGTGGGAAAAAGAATACTGCCTGCACTAGGAATGTTTTGACTCTGCATAAAGGTTGTAAGACTGAAATTTGACCCTGGTATTTCAGGCAGATTCCAGAGACTTTTTGAACTCTAGCTCTGCTATAATCTATGTTCCTGGATAGGCCTTTGTGACTGCTGGGAAAAGAGGCACTGTGTTAAATCACACTGTGGTTACCCAAGGCTGTAATTAGAAATTAAATACCATACTAGTAGAGAAAAGCAAGGGACACTACACTGTTCCTTCAGTGGAAGCAGACGTGCTTGTGTGTACACAGATTGACTCTAGCAACTCAAACTGCTGTTCAAGCTTCTCTGGCATAGAAGGCTGTGTTTGTTGCAGCTGAAGGGAGTGATTTTATTCTTGTGACACGCTCACATATGTTCCTAATGACACAGATTGTGTGTTGACAATGAGGTATGATAAACCAGGACTTCCGGAAAACTTTTCCAAGTATCTGCCACAGAAACTGCAGTGTTCTTGTGCCTGTGTACAGTATCTAGGGAAAAATTATTCCTGTATTTGCTATAAGCTGTTGAGCATTTTAATTCTGTTTTACATGATCAGTAGTATTCTAGAAATTATTATCATTATTGTTCTGTGGGCATGCATCTAAAATGAATTGACAGCTCCTGTTCTGTTCCTGCTGTGGTGATTGCAGTGTACTACACAGCGGTGAAGGCAGAACTACCATTACAGAGCCTGCTCCCAAAGTCCTAATGTAGGAAATTTGTCCATTAAAAGTAATACCAACCTTTCCTTCAAAAGAAGTGTTGGCTCTGTAGTAAAATCGTCATGTGCTGACTTATGAGAAGAATTAAGTCTGTGTTGCAAGTCACTTTTCTGGAGCAATAAATACTCTTTTAATTAGGGGTCTATTTAGCAAAATAGAGCTTTGGTTTTGGCTGACCAGATTCAGCTAAGAGTTCTGTAGGGGCAGAAAACTAGAAAATATGACATAAAGGATGTAATAGAACACTGTATTCTTCCTTATAAATATAATTTTGTCCCTTAATTTCTTGCCACGGTAGTTTCTTCTGTTTTCTTCTTCATAGTCTAGAAGCGAAGAAAATACGGCTTTTTCATTTGAAGATCTTTTTGAAATGAAGCCATTTATTTAATATGTCCATAAAATAGAGTTTTACTCACACTTATTTTCTCAGCTACATAATTGCCTCTGTTCTCTAGTTTGTCCTCACTGGCATAAAAGGTGAAGGTCTGCAGAACATTGGATCCAGCTCCAAGGAATTCCTTGTTATGCTTTGGGATTCCTTGTTACACTTTCCTGTTCTTTTGTCAGATGTCTGCTTTCCCTTCCTAAACCACTGTGCAGTTCTATAAAGTAAAATTCAGTGGTCTGAAGGATTGCAGAAAGTAGAAGATAGGCAAGGTGGCATGCAAAACTTAGTCTACTGATAAACTAAATAGAAATCTTGAGTCATTCTTAGCAGAGAATAACTAAGGAGAAAGTTTTCTCCCTAATGTTCTGAGAGTGAGAAGAAAGGAATTCTACACAGACTGGGGTACTGCTTCTACTCTCTCATAATGGCTCTTCTAAACACAGTATCACTTATTTTACAGTAACATTACTTCAATAAACATTTAATTTTGGGATAACAAAATTAAGTAATAACTGTACCAAACATCTCTTCTTTGTGTCTCTTAATTCTTTGCAGTTCGTCAGCTTCACCGGGAATTCCTCAGAGCTGGATCCAATGTTCTGCAGACATTCAGCTTTTATGCCAGTGAGGACAAACTAGAGAACAGGGGCAATTATGTAGCTGAGAAAATAAGTGTGAGTAAAACTCTGTTTTGATGGAGATATGAAATAAATGGGTTAATTTCAAAATGCATAGTAGAAAGATTATAGAGTACTTTCACAGCTTGTCATAACAGTTTTGGCTATATTTAAGGACCAAAGAGTGATATGATGCCATTTCAGAGTTTGGAATAGCAAGACAGACAAGGTCAAAGGACAGAAAAATATAACAAAATGGGGCAAGGATGAAGAGAGGAAGGAGGATGCCCACATTGTATTTTTCCCATCTGAGGAGATTAGTTCACTGGAGTTTTGATGTGAAGAGTATAGGCAGGACTAAGTGCACAGGGTGCAAAATCAGGTGAAAAAAAGAAATGCTTTAACATCCAGAGAAGCAAATCAACTGCAAAAATGGCAAAGATTTCCTAGACAATAATGACTGGCTAGTGAGAATGGAATGGTTTTTAGAACCATGCCTTCAATAAAGTAACAACTAAAAAATTCAAGGTGTCCACTGTGGTCAATATTCCCCTTCTCATGTATAAGGGTGATCTGTTACAGCAACAGAAGTACCATGTTGGTGTTTTCTTACCCGCTAAACAAAGGAGTTGTAGAATGTTGAGTGTTTTCACTAGATGCAGGCCCTAGCTCCACTGGGACTTCTGGCACAAACATTTCTGGATAGTTCCTTTGAGACTAGAAGGTTTGCCATTCAGCGTTTGCTCTGATCCTTTCTGCTTTGGTCTTGTTGTCTATTTCAACCTCTGCAAAACAGAGAAGATTCTCCAGGGGCCAGGGAGGAGGGAATATCTTTGTATCTTTGAAGATATCCCAAGTCAGAAATTAGAACAATCTGGACACTAGGGAAACACTTGAGGCTTAACTAAGAGGTCATACCAAAATGTCATATGACCAAATTTATCTGAAATGCTGTACCTCTACATTCAATAGATGCAACATAGAAATGTCTGAAGTGGTAGTCCCAGAAACACATTGCCTCTGGAACAAGCCATGCTGCAACTCTTGCTGCCATGCAAAATTTCAAGAAGCGCTGGGAGAGCGCCTGGTATTGGGAATGCATTGCAGGAAAGCTTTCAAGGTTGATTTGCTGCCAGTTCTAGAAGCAGGTTCCTCCAGGCTTTAACTGGTTTATGGCTCCACCTCACGGAGTTCCCAAACATGTACCTGAGCACAAGTGCAAATGGAAGAAAATCTGTCAGCAATACCCTTAAAAATCAGCTGTGTGCCTTTTGGGGCAGCTGTGGAAAACTTCAGCTGAGAGAAACGTATGTAGATTCTAAGTAGTCCCAGGGCTGTGGAGAAGCCTGCTCTAATCAGTACTTGTTTTCTATCCCAAATAATGATTCTTTTCCCAAAATCTTTTTTTTTCCCAGCTTAACCTCTTTTTCACAAGCTGTTCTAGTCATCCTGATTTGGATATAGAGGGAATATGTCTTTCAGTCTAGGTGATTAATTAATCATATACAGTGATAAGTTTCCAGTTACTATTCTTAAATTGGTAACTTTAACATCAGATAATTAATGATATCTTTTTAAAAGTTCCTTAAATAACGCTATATGAATACTACATCTTAAATTTTGAATATGCTCAAAATACTAAAATACACTTAAAAAAATCCATTGAAATTACTACGTTTTGTTTTCCACTACAAACTGTCAGAATAAAAGCATATAATTAAGTGCAACTAACTCATTTTCTAAGAGGCAAAGAAAATTCCATTTCACACCAAATATTTGCTTCTTATAGGCTATTTGTGTAAGATGTATTACAAGTAATATGTTTTCATAATATTTGATAATACAATAACTTGGAGGTGGCAAGAAATGTGGGGTTTTTTTGTTACTGTTTTTGAAATATGATGATCTTTTTAATCAATATTATTAAAAAATCCATTTAAATTATAAAAGAATATGAAGAAGCCATTATGGCTTTTGACTCTTTTTGTCCTTTTTGTGCTCTGAAATTACACGCATATCTCTGACCAGGTAAAATTGATGTAATCTGTATTCACACAGTGCCAGAAAGTGAATGAAGCTGCTTGTGACATTGCAAGAGAAGTGGCTAATGAAGGCGATGCTTTAGTGGCTGGAGGAGTCAGTCAAACACCATCGTACTTAAGCTGCAAGGATAAAGCAGAGGTTAAAGCAGCCTTTCGAAAGCAACTAGATGTCTTTATGAAGAAGAATGTGGACTTCCTAATTGCAGAGGTAAATCTGTAAAAAAAGTACCTGCCTTCAACCGGCACAGTGTTAACTTTAAGATGTCTAGTCTACTTTAGGGAGTGCAAGTATATGTTGCTTCCTACTTTAAAATTTTCTGTTATGCTTTTATTCCAGTAGTATTAGGCATTTTTCTAAATGCACAGCAGCATCTGCAAGCATCTGAGAATAGGACCTTGAAACCTAAATTTCTACCCCAGTTAAGTCAAATTCTGTACTGGTACAAAGAGGATAGATTAATGTGATCTTAACTAGTTCCTATTTCCTCCCATATACTGTAAGCAATCAACCTAATATGCCTTTTCTAGATGAAAATAGTTCTTTAGGAATAAATCCCTGATTAACCTCCTGTATGGGCATTCTTATTCTTGAAACAACAGTATCATGATTTTTTATTTAGTTTTACTTACTGATTTTTTTAAAATCCTTTTTTAACTGTGTGGTCAGTGAACTCAGTTGAATTCTGTCAGTGTAAATCAGAAAAGAATCAAGTCATTGTATTCCTGGTGAATTTGGGGTCTGGATTAATGTGTTTATGCTTCATCTCCAAGAAACGAAAGTAGTCCTGTTTTAATTTCTTTTAGTATTTTGAACATGTTGAAGAGGCTGTCTGGGCAGTTGAAGTTCTAAAAGAATCTGGAAAGCCAGTTGCAGCTACGATGTGCATTGGTCCACAAGGAGACATGCATGGTGTGCCCCCTGGACAATGTGCTGTCCAACTGGTAAAGGCCGGTAAGAATCTATTTTAATATGCCCTTTGAAAGCATGGAACAAAATAAAATCCTTAAGTATTGAGATAAATGGATGTATATCTCAAGTAGGTAGCTTCCCAGTTATATCTGATAAAAGGTTTGACCCTGTAGAAAAGTTTTTATGTGTACTTTACTAGAGCGGTCTTGTAAAAAACATAGGAAAATGCAGCTATGAAATCCTTGTTAACTAGGAAGGTATTGGGAGCAATAGCCACAGGCAGCTGGTACGGAATAGAGCAGAATCCTAAACCTACTCAAATTTGGTTACAGAGCCAACCCCAAAATCTGGGCTCACAATTATGACACATAAGCAGAATCGAAAGCCACCTTTGATTCTCTGCTCATGTTTTTAGAAATATATGGAGCATAGTTCAAATACAGGGTGAGAGAAAAAGAGGATGAAAAAATTAATCTTTTTGCTTGTCAAAGGCTGTGTTTTCTGCAGGACAAGGGGAAGGGCAGAAGAAATTAATCAGGGGCATGATGAATGATAGTACAGGGGTTTATTCTATCTGTTCTGAACTACTATTTTCCTTTGGAGTTACAGTTGAAATCCAAAGGCCAAACCTGTGTTAGGAACCTGGTAGCTATTTGCATATGTGGCTGTACATAATCAGTCTTCATTGATTAAGCACTGATAAGAAAAGCAACTGTATGAGGGCGGGAGATGTGATTCATCATGAGGAAGGTAAAGAGGAATGCAACTGAGATGTAAATGGAATGATCCAACTGCCTTGTTTTCATAATGCTGGTGTAAAGATGGACTGTGCTGCTTCTGGAGTGGTGTGGCTAAGAACTTTTACCTCCCACTTCCTGGGAAGGTGTGACTTGAAGTTATTTTCCTCCTCCTAGGTGCTTCTATTGTTGGAGTCAACTGCCATTTTGATCCAGATACTTCCCTGGAAACCGTGAAACTGATGAAAGAGGGCTTGCAGGCTGCTAAACTGAAAGCCCATCTGATCTCCCAGCCACTTGCTTTCCATACACCTGATTGTGGAAAGCAGGGTTTTATTGATCTTCCAGAATTTCCCTTTGGTGAGACAAGGCTATCTTTTTTTTTTTTTTTTTTTTTAAATTGCCTGTTCCTTTTTTTCCCCAGCTTTTAGTAAAGGTGAAGCTGCAATGTATCCTTGTATACAATAAGATCAGTCGCAATTATCCTGTCTGGTGTTTTCCCTAGGGGGATTGTAGTCTAATATTGGATTAAAGATCATTCACACAGTGGGAGTATTTCAGTAGTATTACAGCACATGACTGAAAGTGAAATTATGATGAAAACAGTTAAAGTGCCACAACCTAACTCAGTTAAAAAAAACATAGTTTTTCCTTGTGCTATAGAACCTTGTTCAGGACAGCTGTAAACAGTCCAAAGAAATGAACAAGAGCAAATAAACTAAAAAACCCCCAGACTTAAATGCCTTTGCATTGTAGCTCCCCAGCATTCTGGGTTGTGACATCTATCCCACAAGCCCTATAACGTTTACCTGCATAGGGATTTAATGTACAATCCATATGCAGAACTGGATATATGTGCATGATTATTGCACTCATAATGGTTCAGTCTTGCAAGTGTAACTGTCTAATATAGGTGAGATTAGAGAGAAACCAGAAGAGGGAATATGTTCTTTGATGTTGCTAAAAAATGGATTAGCAGTTTGGAGATGTATTTATCACATGTACGCTCAGGAGAAATTCTACAGAGACTGAAAGATTCAGCCACTTCATGCGTATTAAGGCTTGTGTATTTAGGGCTTATTTCCACCTGGGACATAGAAGATCACATCCCTTTAAGGTAAGAGGACAAAATCAGCATAAATTTTTTAAAATTGCTTAGAAAAATGCTTTCATTTTCAGGCATCATATACTCTTCTTTTCAAGATCAGATTGTAAAATAAGGTATTAAAACACTTGAAACTTGAATTTGTAACAAAAAATTTGAGAGGTAGATGTAATTTTCAGGAATATTTTTTTTTAAAATACCTCTCTTTACATAAACGAAGGAAAGAGAATAAAGCATGAGCCTGAGGCATTCATTAAATGATAATAACATGTCTGAGTTCTGAAAATATTCTGAGATGTTTAACAGTGTTAGGAACTCATTTATCCTATTCATTCCTTCATATAACTCCTCTGATTGCAAGCAAAAAAAAATAGAATAGATGCAGTAAGTAATCAAGTGAATTGAAGGATTCACTGGTTTGTTTTGGTTCTTGCTTGTATGTTATAAGCAATCAGTATGAGATCTCGGCTTTCAGAAATTTCATGAATCAATTGGAGAAGGCTGGTTCTGTGAATGTTTTCAATACCCAGAAGGAGCAACTGATCACTTGACAGCAGATAAGCAGTTTGGTAAATCATTGTTACACTGACCCAGTTAACTCTGTTTTTTGTGGAAGGCAACAGGCATAGAGAGGTATTTAGGTATTTGAAGTGTACATAACCTCTGTACAGGCCAACAAGATCTCAGTTTCTAGAAGAGCGTTGACTATGTTGTATTGGCAAACTCCAGCATCTAGATGCCAGCAGTATTTATTTGTCTGTAGAACTTTTCCTATTTTTTTGTGTTTTCCCTTCTGTGTTACTGCAATTGCTCTGAAATGTCACTAATTAAGCAAGGACAATGTTTTAGAAAGAAATGTCCCAGTCAAAGCATACCAAATCATCTCAGGAGTAGATATATGGAGGGGATAAATCTAGGAGCTGCTATAAGGTCTCCCCAGAGCCTCCTCTTCTCTAGGCTAAGCAACCCCAGCTCTCTCAGCCTTTCCTCATAGAGGAGGTGCTCCAGCCCCCTAATCATCTTTGTGGCACTCCTCTGGACCCGCTCCAACAGGTCCATGTCCTTCTTGTGCTGAGGGCTCCAGAGCTGGATGCAGTACTCCGGGTGGGGTCTCACCAGAGTGGAGCAGAGGGGCAGAATCACCCCCCTCGACCTGCTGGCTACACTTCCTTTGATGCAGCCCAGGGTACAATTGGCTTTGTGGGCTGCAAGCACACATTGCCAGCTCGTATTCAGTTTTTCATCCACCAGTACCCCCAAGTCCTTCTCCACAGGGCTGCTCTCAATCCACTCATTGCCCAGCCTGTATCCATGTTTGGGATTGCCCCAACCCAGGTGCAGGACCTTGTACTTGGTCTTGTAACTTCATGAGATTTGCACGGGCCCACCTCTCTAGCTTGTCAAGGTCCCCCTGAATGGTATTGCTTCCCTCTAGAATATCAACCACACCACTCAGCTTGGTGTCATCTGCAAACTTGCTGAGGGTGCACTTGATACCACTGTCCATGTCCCCAACAAAGATGTCAAATAATTCTGGTCCCAGTATGGACCGCTGAGGGACACCACTGGTCCCCTCTCCACCCAGACATCAAGCCATTGACCGCAACTCTGAGTGCAACTGTCTAGCCAATTCCTTATCCATTGAGTGGTCCACCCATCAAATCCAGGTCTCTCCATTTTAGAGACAAGGATGTTGTGTGTGACAGTATCAAATGCTTTGCACAAGTCCAGGTAGATAATGTCAGTCACGCTTCCATTATCCACCAATGCTGTAACCCCATTGTAGAAGGCCACCAAATTTGTCAGGAACAATTTGCCCTTAGTGAAGCCATGTTGGCTGTCACCAATCACTCTCTGTTTTCCATGTGCCTTAGCATAGTTTCCAGGAGGATCTGCTCCATGATCTTGCTGGGCACAGAGGTGAGACTGACTGGCCTGTAGTTCCCTGGGTCCTCCTTTTTTCCCTTTTTAAAAATGGGAGTTATATTTCCCCTTTTCCAGTCACTGGGAGCTTCACCAGTCTGCCATGACTTCTCAAATATGATGGATAGTGGCTTAGCAACTTCATCTGCCAGTTCCCTCATGACCCGCAGATGCATCTCATCAGGTCCCATGCATTGTGACACAGTGGGTGATGGAGAAGACAGGGAAACAGTCTGTACTGTTCCCCTGGAGTTTTGTTGCTTATGCTGGTATAAATTGAGTGCAAGATTCTGCATTCTTACTGTTGATCATTTTGTATCAATTTTGCATTAGCTTTTTAATGATATATGAGAGACAAGGAAATAATGACTTTGTGCTTCTGATGCTTTCTCTCACATCTGTAGGACTGTACACAAGCTTACTTTTATTTAAACAGCTTTCTAAGATGGCTTCATCTGGTTTTCCTTCTGATATTAGACCATCTACTTTTCCTTTGTCCAGTCTTTCCCTCTGAGACCAATAATTTTCTGTTTAAGAACATGTAATTTTTTTCCTTCTGCTTTTTATTTTCTGAACCTGTCTCTTAACTACCCATTGGACTTAGGTGGACTTAGGTGGATCTGCTTTGAATCACCTTCTTGCATGTTAGGTATTTTTGGGAGGTATTTTTGGGAAAGGACATATGGAGAAGAATCCTACCTCTCTGCTGTGTTGCTGGAGCCTTACTACCTCACCATGGGTTCTTTGCCCAGCAGAGTGTTTAGTGCATAGACATCATGCTGCACTCGCCTGATAACCATGCTGGTTCATCTCCTGCAGATGTGCGTAAAGAAGTGGGAGGATTTTTATTCCTTTGTTCCTGTATTTTTATTCCTTAAAGTTTCTTCTTCAGTCCCATGTCTTTTCTTTCCAGTTCTGTCACTCTTGTGCCTCCTTCCCTTTGAGGTGTGCTTTTCCTTCTTCTTTTCACTTTCTATTCTTTTTCTTCCACAAGTCCTTCCTCTCAGCTCTGTTATCCCTTCACTCTGTTCATCACAACCTGCAACAGGGTGAAGGGTTCAAAATTAAGATTGAATCCTAACTAATCTACACACAGAACTTTCCACAAGGAACAAGTGGTTTGAGGCAGCAAGGTGCTTATGGCTGGAATTATAACTAAGTAAAGAATGGGCTACGGGTCCCAGCTGTCAGTGAAACAACTGGCTGCCCCTAGCTGATCATGGAAAAAAGTGTAGGAAGCATTCCTGAGGAATAATGAGCAGGCTTTTTCCTGTTGCAGGTAGGCTGATACCTTCTCCTTTCACAGATTAGAGTGCTGTAATCAGATTTCCTGGATATTGATTGTTTATTAGGAACTCTTTGGAAATGGGGGCATAACATTGAAAGTACTCCAATACTCCAGCTAAGAACTCTGGCAGAATGGCAGCCATATGACCTGATCAGTCTCAGAAGGTATTAGGTGCTGTTTTGGAAGGCCAAAAAAGCTTACAGCAAGCATAGCTCAGCAGAGCATATCAGAATCTAAAAGCTAGACTTCTGAAAGTTTGCATCATTAATTCTAGCTCAGACAGTTCAAACGTGTACATCTACAACCAGTTTTGCAAAGAGTGTGCAAGTATCTCAACAATGTGATTTCTTACCAAAAAATGTGCTGAATGGAGCATGGTGGAAACTTAAGATATGAATGTCTTTGCAGGTCTGGAGCCAAGAATTGTAACCAGATGGGATATTCAAAAATATGCAAGAAAGGCCTATGACTTAGGAATTCGTTACATTGGAGGTTGCTGTGGATTTGAGCCATATCATGTCCGAGCAATAGCTGAGGAGCTGGCACCTGAAAGAGGATTTTTGCCAGAAGCTTCTGAGAAACATGGTAGCTGGGGCGAAAGCCTGAGCATGCATACCAAACCGTGGGTCAGAGCAAGGTATGTATATCTGAACTGGACAGCACACCAACATACTCCTGGCAAAGGCTTATATTAGAACATGCAGCAGACTGGCTTAACTGATACGGAGGTCTAAATATCTCTGTAAACGTTCTATGTGTTAATTTTGAAGAATTAAATCTGATCTGGGAGCAGGGAAAGGGGTAAAGGGACAGTAGGAGATCTCCAGAAATTCTCATCTCTCTTTAAAATGAAGATTTGGTCTGAATTAATGTGAAAGTAATTCATGAAAGTTAAGATCAAAAACTCACAGACCGCTGTAAAATGGCTCCTAATGGTAAGTGGGCTACAGTGTTCCTTTCAAGGATGAAAAGACACGTTTTAAGCATGCGGAATTTCATTGCATGCTTTCATTCATACTTCTGTATCTAAATAGAAGGTCAGTCTGTGCAAGTTAGATGATCCTTTGCAATGGTGATTTAAGCCACATTTCCTTTAGTATAGTGAAGTGCCAGAAAAAAACCCTAAATTTCCTTTTCATTCTTTAGGGCAAGAAAAGAATACTGGGAGAACCTGAAGCCTGCTTCAGGCAGGCCATATTGTCCTTCAATGTCAAAGCCAGATGGCTGGGGAGTGACCAAAGGAGCCAGGGAGCTGATGCAGCAGAAGGAAGCAACAAGTGAACAACAGCTGAAGGAGCTCTTCCAGAAACAGAAGTTCTAATCCACTGCAGTTGTGTAAATGTTAGAATGGTTTATCTACAGACCATCTCATCCTTCATGGGAAAATCTGTGAAGAGTACCTGTTGATTTATCAGTTAACATGTAATGAAAGAGACAAAATGCAGAGAGAATGTGATTACAGATTAAATATGTCAAATTTTGGTAATAAAATCTTTCTCTGGACAAAGAGTTTAGAGAATGCACAGTCAGAAGGAGGTTTGGATTCTCATAATAATTGAGCTTTTCTTAGCTAGTTGCCATTAATTGGGTAGACACAGAAATACATGGAAACTAATAGTTCGCTCGACTCACCTGTGAAAAGAGAAAAAGCCATCTATAAATATGGTATTAATGGACTTCTGTTCCTGAGTCTGTTTTCAGTTTGGGATCATGTAGGAGCTTCCTCAGACCTCAAGATTTGTTGAGGGCTACTTCAGGCACATACAAACTGCCAGTGCTTCAGACACACAGTTATCTACAGCCACTTTCTTGACTTCAAGAGAATAAAAGTAAGCTAGAAGATACATCTTATAGCTGGAATCAAAAGATAAGAAATTCCTGCAAGATCTCATTCCCCTTATGTGCAGGAGAACAGTTCAGAGAACTTTTAGGAAAGAAAAATGACAGGTAAATAACTCACTGTTTTGTCTCAAGGTACCATATACACCAGATTTACTCCTCTGGAGAGTAAAAGGCTTAAGAGATTATTCTGAAATTTTAAAAAAATTAAATAAATTAAAAGTAATATGATGGAATAGTATTGTATTATCTTCACACCTTAAATCATAAGAGCTCAAACGGAATTGCATATACCTCCAGTAAACAACTGATTTTCAAATGATCCAGCTGATTTCTGGATATCTCTTTGGAAATGCTTGGTTGTCTCAAAATAGCCCTTAAAAACTGAAGCTTCCTAAAATATAACTCCTGTTTATAGGAGTAGTAGAACATTCCATGATTTTTTTAAAGATGTCTGATTCACTCTAGAATTGTAGTTATATATTCCCTGTTAGGAAATATATCAATCCACCTAAATTAAGAAAACCCATGGACATTTGTACACTGAATTTGTTGAGACGTGTTTTCTTAGGAAGGGTATCACTATACTTGGAACCCATAAAGGACACATTTCCATAATTTATTTTTGTGAAATACCACACAACTTAGATTTTTTTCTAGAATCTCATTCCCACCCATTCTACATTACAGCCACTACCTTTATGAAAATATCATTCTCAAAGTTAGTGTTGAAAACTTTTGTTGGACTACCTTTAATGTATAAGCTTGCTTAATTATTTCTATCCACGTTGATATTCTGTAGTTCAGGAAACACTTAAATATTCAACACTTTAATGGGAAACTTCAGGTATCCTTTTCAGACTGTTATTGGCAGACAGATTTTAGAAAAAGGCATCTGCCTTCACCAAGCTTATAGCAGATTGAAATAGTTACTAGCTGGAAATTTTGCCTGAAAGTCGAAAGTAGACAAATCAAGAAAGTGGATATTTTAAAATATAGATTATTTGGAAAGCATCCATATAAGTATATATGCACTACATTAAACTCCTTTCCTTCCTAAACCTTTCTGGATGTTCCCCCTGCAGAAAGTGAAATAATGCAACATCTGTAAAACAAAAAGGTCAGCTCTTTGATCACCACCAAAATGCATGCAGCATTAAAGATGTATGCATGATAAAGTGGCTTAAAATATAACATGCAACTGATAATGTCAGGACAAGAAGGATCTGCAGAGACTTCAGAACCTACAAGCTCTCTGTGCTGCACATGAGAAGATGGTTACATTTTTAGTTGGCTCCAAAGTTTTCCAGAAACCCATGCAAAAAAAAGCCTAAAAACCTGCTGTTTAATGGTCAGGTGTTGGCCTGATTTATCTGTAAACTACAGGAAAGCAAGGAGGGTTTTTTGTAAAGAAGGAAATTTTGGAGTAAGGTACAAAATCACAAACCCCACAATTTTTGCCCTGTTCTTCTGAAAAGTTTTCTAGGGATCCTACCAAATCTGAAATCTCCATGTACCACAAGTTTCTTCCTAAAGTGGTTTGTAGTTCATGCCTTCTTTTCCAACTCTATTCACAAATGCAGTGGCAGGTTCAGTGACATTTTTTAGCCTAAGCATTAAAAAAGTGGATTCATGTTTCTGTTTTGTTCTACTCCATTGACTTTATAAAATATCAAACATAAAATAATCTCATTTCATTCTGCAATGCATTAAATTATTTTAAGTATAGACACCATTGAAATCAGATGGGCAGAATATTACTTTAAAATATATTATTTCAGCATCTTGCTTTATTACAAAAATTCTTCATTACCTTTTCCTTATGTTCCACTTTATAGAGAGTGATGGTATCTGGCATAAGTTTTATATGAGATATCAACCTCCACTACATACAATTTCATGGAATTATGATACTAAATTTCATCAACGGTGTATACCTCTGTTTATACACAACTCCTGAGACAGACAGCAATCGATTACATCCTAACTTTAGGAATCTGAAGAGAGACTTTCCATATATTTTTGTCAACTTCACCTTGGAGCTTCTGTGTCCAGTAAAGTTGTAGATCTGAAAAGAAAAGCAAATTTGGGTAACAGCACTTGATGCAATCGGAATGAAGGGTAGTTGCTAAGAAATGAATTTCAAAGCAGATTGAAAAAATGTATGTTTGGAATAGGGAAAAGCAGCATGTTTCTATCTCACGACTAACAAGGCAACAGCAAACGTGCATCGATCAAAAAATGCTTTACAAGCATTACCAGTTATTGATGGGTGGTTCAAGAATGTTTTGTGGCATTCATTTGCAAGCATTTGCATGGCATCGTTTCAGTGCTATTGAAGAAAGAGATCAAGTGACAACAAACACAGGAGGGAAATGGTCAAAAGCAAATAAGCCCTGCTTTGCAATTTACCTGTTCGCAAATCACAAGAGTGCTAGAAAGAGACCAAACTTGTTCAGCCCAATAGGCTAGTCTTTGCCTTTTGGCAGACATGGTAGCAAGCTTTATAGTAGGTGTTACACAAGATCCCTTGATCAATTTTTATTTCTAATCAAACAAATAAAGTAGGGCAGTTTCATGCAAGAAAAAAATAAGAATAAAAAGACTGTAGTATTCTTTGGGTCAAGCAGCAGTGTTCTTCTGCCATATTTGGAAGGGAAGTCTTTTCCTGCAGAAGGAAAGGCTTGCATGCAGGGAAGTTTGCATATTCTTTTCAATTATGTCAGCTGGCTTGCTGGAAGATCCTGCTGGCTCTTCCTACAACCCTTTCTGTAAAAAGGCATTTCTCAGTAGTATCACAGTACTACAGCTTCATGGAAAATCAAGATGTGTCCTATTAAAGCAAAAGCTTTTTTAAAATCTTGTTTCTCACTATATAATTTCTGCTTGGACTTTTTCTGTGTGATGAGATCCCATCAAATTATATTTAAATACACAGGCTTACGGCTATCTGTGCAAATACTGCCTCCTGGTGACTCTCTGTATGGCTACAGGACGGGGGAAGGTGGAACCTCAAATGGCTTCTTGGGTTTGTATACACAGACAGAAATCAGAAGAGCAATTATTTCTATCTAATTTCAGAACAGACTTAATTACACCTGTATTTGTTACTTAAGAAGGAAGTTTTTTCTTTACAAGAACTGTCAAAGATAATTAAGTCTCCAATTATGCAATGCTTCAGTCTTACTTTACTGCCAGAATAAAAGGGCTGGACTGAACTTTTTCTTTGAATATGGCCAGCTCAGCTCTTATTTTCAAAAACCATATGGCATACAATGTAGACAAACATTTTAAATTATAAGACACAGGACACTGGAGAAAAAAGTTGGAAGGTAGTTAATAAATATAAAACTTAAAATATATCTGAACACTACCTTCTCCTTGCCTCCTCTCTAACACTATTCTGAAGACCCGACATTATTAGAATGCAAATTTCCAAAGTTTAGTTCTTAGTAGTTAAGAAAATTAACCAGGCACCCTTAAATCTGCCTACTTGTGCGTTTGTCCTGCACAGGGAGTAATACAGAGGCAAAGAGACATTGTGTGTAATATTAAATGCTGTACAGCACTGCATCTACCACACAATAGGGCAGAATTTAGCTGATCTGACAGGCATGCAGTGCTGCATCCACTGTAGCCACTGCTTTCTGTGGGACTAGACCTTGCCAGGTTTCTGTCTGCTATCCTGGCAAGACTGCCCATAACTGAACAGCAAATGGAAGCTATATTCTTTAAACCTTCTACTACCTTTTCCTGATGCTTTTATTCATATGAAAATTGTCTCAGACAAATCATTGTTATTCCACCCTACTTTCATATTGCTACACCTATGTTTAATGTAACTGGTTCTGCTGGTTCTGCTAGGTAGACAGGACTCAAAGATAATTAGTATTTGCCCCATTGACCTGAAAGATGATTTGCTTTTTTTTTTTTGACCTGAAGCTGTATGTACTCTATTCTATTCACACTGATACAGCAGCACAAAGGGACAGAAACTGAATTAGCTGTGTTTTTCTGGAAATTAACCAAGCCTTGGGTGGCATAAAGATGATATGCCTGACTCTTACCCACTAGCTTCTTCTCATATGTGGGAATATGGAACATTGCAATGGTGTGAGAGTGTGGCCAGGAGAGTTCACACTCCAATTACCTTTGGCTAGAAAATTAAAATAGTTAATCAGTTTTGTCATGCAAGCCTGTGGAAGAAAGGCTGCATAGGAGTACAAAATTGAAGAATTACGGTCTGTTCATGCTTTACATTTATGCTGGACAGAATTGTTAGGAACTGCCCAAGGTGTAAGACCGTTGCAACTCAGACCTTTGATTTTAACTTGTAATTTTTACCAGAATATTTAGCTTAGAGTACCCTGAGGTGTTACTGAAAAGCGGTGTCAGGGAGTTTTCCTCAGCTGAGGATAGAAAGGAGACAGGAGTATGTCCAAATGCTAACTGCCAGCACTCTTCAAATTGTATGCAGAAAACTGTTTGGCCAAATAGGATTTCGCCTTTGGTTCAAAGCTGCATGCATAAACCATGCAGAAATCCTCTGCAAACCTGATTAACTATTCTGTTCTCACTAATATAAGCAGAAAATCATGGATCTAAATCAGTATTCCCTTGGGTTATTAATAGTCAGGCATATCACACAGGTGAGCATTCAAGGCTGACAGACCAAAGCACTTTACTTCAGACCTCTGGGCTGGTGTGCTTCCCTGTGGTGTAGCTGAGTAGCGAGGATCAAGGCAAACAGACAGTCACACAGTGTAGCTAACTACAGCAGAGGCACTGAAAGTAAGGATGGACTGTGTTCCCTATTAGGTATGTCTTTACTGTTCATGGCTCAGTTTAATAGTCTGGCTAGAACAGGATCTGTTTTAATAGGGTGTCTGGTTAACAAACAGTTATTTATCTGAAGTGTAAAGAGATTTCTGAGTAACAGCCTATTCCATTACTTGGCTAGCTACTTGTAGCTAATAAATCAAAGCTCGTCTCATTCTTTTGTCCTAATATCCTGGCCTCATTTCTAAAAGTAGTGCCTAAATGTGTGTTGTGCATGTGATAGACTTACTTATGAATCCAATCCTACAGGCACCCTACAGCTATAAAGGTGCTTTGCAGACACATCTGGTAGGACATTCTTCAGTTTTTTTCTACTTGTAGGGAACTTATACATCAAGCTTCCATAAACCAGCAAAAATCACATTCATTTACAAGAGCACACAGTGACATTTTTGTTACAATCTTCAGTGACCTGATACATGGAATTCATTAAAATAATAAAATGTGTGATACTCACATCTCAAGATTTCCTTACACATGAAAGACTGTAATATTTTCCATGTGAAAACCTGCTGCCCCTCGGCGGTTTCTAAAGGAAACAACAGAACAATGCCATCAATCACTCAGAACAATACGGGCCTGCTTAGAATCCAGTGCTTTTGGTGAGTAAATCAACAGTTAATTATTAGAGTTAATTATTTGGTTAATAACTAAAGAACAGCATGATGTCAAGGAATAGTTTGTAAATAGTGAACCAATGATGATGCCAAGTTAGTCTACTTATTTCCTGAGCCTACTACATGTAGTTCCTTCTGTCCAAACAGTGTTTGTTGTCATTTCCCATAGGGTCATAATGAACTTTGAGTTAGATGGTAGCCATAGCTCATAATGGATCCTGGAAATTACAAGGGGGGACATGCTATAGTGAAGAAATTCTGAAATTCTTCAGAAAACTGGCCCCGATGGTTAGAAGCATTCAGTGTTTGCAACTATGTAGCTGATTGGATGGAGCCAATGTGACCTGCAAGCAGTTTGCATGACCAAAACAAAATTCTTCACTGAGTAAAGAAAATAAGACTGGGATTCCTCATCTGAAATAACATCTCGTCATCTAGTCTCTGCAAGCACTAATAGCATGAATAAACAAGGATATAGCAGGAGGTTGTGGTAATGAAAGTGCAATTCATCAGAAGCAGCTTATATAATTGGATTACATTTATATAACCTCCCTTCTTGCAGTATCTCAGTGCCTCATAGTCTTTTAAAGTGTTTAATTTTACAGGAACCCAGTGAGGCAAAGAACTGCTGACCATCTATTTTACTTTGGGAAACCAAAGCAACAGAATGAACAGGGGCTACATTCAGACTGGCTCAAGTTAACTTCACTATCACAAATACCTCCTCCACTGGTGCCATAGGGAAGCTGGGTCTTCCTGTCTTGTATAAACAGTGCTCTGAGTTGCTGAGCAGCACACTCTTAAACCTAGATGCCACAGCAGTTGCGAAACCAAAAGTTTGTACTGATAGGAAATGGTCTGAATATGGCCCTAAAGAGCTTGTCCATGGTCATGCTGAGTTTGAAGTAGAACAGAAAGTTGATGTTGGATGCTTCCCAAGTCCCACAGGTCAGGCAGGAAAAAATTGGGGAAAGCAGGATTTCTGAAAGTAATCCTTTAATGTAATGGCAGTTTAGGTGAGCCAGAGGAAAGCAGAGTCCCCTTCATAAGGTCCTGTGGGAGCTTCTGGAAGATGTCCACAAACCCACTTTGGCCTGGAATTCCTTTCTTCCCAACAGCCAGTTAGCTCCGTCTGCTCTCTGTGACTTTTTTTTCCATCTAAGAGACCAAAAGCCTCATTTTCAATTCAACTAAAGATGATTATAATTGATGTGAATTATGCAAAGCCTTTTGTCGCAATTTCCATTCTGGCTCATTCAAAGCCCTGGATCTGAAACCCCACTCTCTACTGCTGTTCCAGGTCTGAATCTGTAGAGCAATCCCATTTCTAGTTTCAAAAATCTTTGTCTGGTTGATCATATTAGTAATTATGATTTGTATGAACATAAGTCACTACATTTAAATTTGAGTTAGTGGATGAATACCATCAGATGAAACTGTCCTTTAGTAAGTCCTTTGCAATCCATAAATAACTCTGCTGAGAGCATAACAAAGGCCCTTTGTGTTATTGCACAGCGGAGCCAAAAATGTTCTCGAAGCAAAGTTTGTTTTCAATATAATTACATACAGCTCATACATAAAACAGCTTGTCATGCTGTAGCCAAAAATGTAGTCCTTTAGATACCATGAACGTCTTCATCTATCTGTATGAACAATATCTATATTAACAACCATGCAAATGCATGGTAAGACCATTTATATTTCACTGGTTCCTTTATTTTATTCTATTTGATGTATTACTCCTTGTCTAAGGACACAGTCCTGCAAGAATCTTACTGCTGGCACAGATGTCTGCCTGTACAAATGGCCTTGCAGCATTGGGAGTTCAGTCAGTGAATTCAGGACTGTTTTGATATCTTTTGGGATAGTGCCTGTTACTGATCCTGACTGGAGACTTAAAAATCTGCAGAAAAATGTAGCAAATATATTTTCAAATACTGCAGAAAAGCCTGAAAATAAAGACTTAGATTTTTTTTTTCTTTATATTAGGTGTGCTAAGAACAGGAGGATGTATTCAAACTTCCCAGTGAAAGCTTTGATGCCTAAGATTTTATTTTAGGAAACTGCATGTATCTTCAGCCATCTTTATCGGTTGAAGCATCCTGTCAGGATGATCTGTTTGGAGACTTCTCAACAATTACATAATCATTCTGCACTTGAAATGATGGAAACAATTTTGTATCCCCCAGTGTTGGTGGGAGAACCAGACAATACTCCCTACAAGAAAGTACCATAATTCTGCTAGGAAATTTTGTTCCGTAGTCCTCACATCCCTGCATCTTTCCATTCCACAGTATAATGACTGTAGAGCCAGATGCTGATAATATCCTAATTCTCCATTCTGTTCTCTCTTGTATTTCAGTGTTCAATATCTTTCTTTTTGAGAGCACTAGTGGGAAAGCAAATGATGATAATCCACAGTGCCGTCTCATTCCTCAGTAGCATATGTTTCTCTGCCACTACAACATCTGGGTTTGCATGGTTCCAGGAAGTATCACCTTTTCCAGAAATAGTTTTCCCTGTATAGAAATCTATAGTCAGGAAAGGGCTGCTATAGTGACCTGTCTCATCCTCATCCTTACTCCTAGTGAAAGGACAGAAGGGATGTGATAGCTATGCCACAGTGAGAGGTGGAACAGACTGGAGGACAGCTGGTAGCTGAAATACTTCAGAAATACATAAATGCTGCCCTTCTCTGTTGGGGACAGGTCAAATCCCTGCAGGCCTCAGATCAAAGTAGCCAAGATTTGTGCAGAGCACAGTTTACTTTGCTAAGAAAGCATGAACCAGCTGCCACCATTGGAAAATTTCTCTTAGTGTTGGGAAAAGTCCCTTTTCATCTCAGTTTCTGATTTTTTTTTTTTTCCAAGAAGCCAAAGACAGTTCTAACCCTGACACAACCTACACAACTGGAGCAGTACGTAGCTATTAGTCCCAGCAACAGGCTGGGAACCACATCATCAGAGATTCATAGTCCTCTGATTCTTCCCCTTCACCTCCTTGCACTACTCTGGGAAAGAAAAAGTATTCTTGCAAGTATGCTACTTTACTGCTACATACTCTAGCACCTAACTAGGGTAGAGCTAACACTCAAGCACCATGTGGCCCACCTCTGTCAGGAGAAGAGCAGCTTGTAATAGAAAGCAGTGACTATACAGGAGCTCTGCAGCAGGTTACAGTAGTAGCTTTGTCCCCTCTGCTACTGTCACCTGCATCTGCTTACACTCCATGCTCTACTCACTCTACTGGTAACAACAACTGGGAGCAAGGAAGGCATCCACAATCCTTTTGCATTTCCCACACACACAAGTAGGCCAGACCAGTCTTGTCCTATATCACAGTCTATATAAACACAGCCTGGAAATCATAGAATCATTTAGGTTGGAAAAGACCCTTAAGGTCATTGAGTCCAACCACAAACCCAGCACTGCCAAGTCCACCACTAAACCATGTTCCTAGGCACCACATCTACACGTCTTTTAAACACCTCCAGGAATGGTGACTCAACCACTTTCCTGGGCAGCCTGTTCCAGTCCTTGGTAACCCTTTGGGTGAAGAAATTTTTCTTAATATTCAATCTAAACCTCATATTGTCATGTTGTCATATTAGTAATAACAACATAAAATCGTGACATAGGGCATGAAACAAATCCCTCACTGGCTCAGAGACTTCTGGCTTTGATAGCAATATGCAAAACTCTGGAATACCTTTTTCAGTGTGTGGTGGTACATCTCCCCCCGCCCTTTTTTTCTGTTCTGTTTTTCCCCTTCACTTTGGCTGCTTTACAATCTCAGGAATTCCAGGCCGCAGCTTTTGTGTAGCAAGTTGGTCAGTTAAGCGCCCTTTAATTGTACCAGAAACTCCTACATGGCTGAAGCAGAGAGCGGCTCTGTTCTTACCAAGATTCATATTATGGCTAATGAGGGGAACGAGAACAAACAGCTACCCCAGACAGCCTTGAAACAGAGTGGTATCATCACTGCTGGAATTCCAACAACAAGCCAACCCGAATTGTGGCTCGGATGGAAATTTACTGGTGATTAAAGTCAATCATCTCACAGTCCTATAAACGGCAGTCCTAAGTGAGGCCCTTTGAGCTCTCCCAGACTGCCGCGGGCCACACCAGCATCTCCCTCTGATCGAAATGTCTCTCAGAGTCAGCGAAAACTAGCAGATTCCGAAAGTCTGCTGCCACCAGAACTCCGTTGCCAGATATGGACAATGGAGCCTGGGCTGCTGATATTATTCACTCCTCGAGACTCTACTCTCGCTCATTGAGAAATGCCAAGGCATTAGACGTGAGTATTTCACTAAACTTGAGGGGAATTTCTAACAGGTATACTATTTTCGTATATGCTTTTATGTTTGTGAGTGTGCATGCATGAATCAATTTAAGTAGTTTGTAGATGTATGATTTAATTTTAAAGGGAGTTTTATACTGCTGTATTATTCTTATAGCATTACTCTCCTAAACCGTTGACCAAGTCTGAGACTAAGAGTGGGCCCAGCCGCACCTCGGCTCCTCTCTGAGAAGGAGTTTAGAAAGCAAGGGGGTCCATTCTGAACCTCCTGACTCAATGGGAGGGTTTCCGTATCCCCTACATACGATTTCTCTCTCTCTCTCTCCCCTACAACCCAATTTCCTTTATACACTTTTCCTATGTACTAGATATACATATATACATATATATACATTATCCTTATCCATATAAACCGTTGACCAAGTCTGAGACTAAGACTAGACCTAGCTGCACCTAGGCTCCTCTCTGAGAAGGAGTTTAGAAAGCAAGGGAGTCTAGTCTAAACCTCCTGACTCAACGGGAGGGTCCCCCTTATTCCATATATACACAATCCCTTTATGAATCATTCTAACTCAGTGTGATTTAATTCTCTTTTATGCGCTTCTATGTAGTAATAGAGTGAACCTTGCCATCTTCGAATCTGTAACTAAGTCACTGTTTTGATCAATTTTGTCTAATCACTTTATGAATCATTGATAATTGAGTGCTATTAAAAATATTATAATCAAATTCTGCGATTTGCTACAAGTAAATTCTAACTGTTCCTAAATCAAACCGTGTAAAGTCACTCATTCATAGTCAATTGACATAATCAGCAGGATTCACAAACCTGCATTCGCGACACAGTGGCATTCAAAAACAGAACCTAGAAAGAAACAAGATAAAAGAACATATATTACAAAGGCACATCCAACCTAAAATCTAAAAACTGCCTGTTCATTAATTTGCAGAAAGCTAAAATGTAAATTCTATAAAAATAAGTGAATAAATACATAACATACAAGGTCCCTAACCATGATAGATAATATCATTGCATGGAAAGTATAACTTTGTCTGTTTCATGGTAACAAACATCACAAGGGAACAGATGATTTTACTGGTATAAATTAAATAGAGCTCTTCATCAAAAAGAAGTAAGACTTGCTCCAAGGATCAATATGCATTATATATTTATTGCTAAATCTCTGGAAATAAAATAGTTTAAATGACTGCTTATCTAAGCATTTTCAAACTAGCTGATTAAGTTGCACTGACAAAAATACTTCTTCATGTGGGAGCCAGAGGAAAAGGTAAACCTAGCCATGAGGAGTATTCTGTGCTAGGGAAGGAAAACTTTCTATACACATTTCAGATGTGTGTCACAAATAAAGGCTGGCAGATATGGGATCCAGCAGAGATGAACCTAAAAGACATCCCTTTTAAATTTAAAATTGCATCAGAAAACAAAATTTAAAAATTAACGAAGGACTTTTTGACTCTTGAAATTTTAAACAAGGGGAAGAGTCTGCCAAAGCAGGACTACCTGTAGCAAACTTCAAGGTAATGCTGCACTTCAGTCTCAACACACCATAAGCATCCATATATCTCTGGAAATTAATAACACACTGGCAGTCTGGACCCTAAATTCTGTCTTTAGAAACTATCTACCTGCACTTAAATAAAAATGTCAGACTTAAATAATGAAAAGAATGATCAAAATCACTAGATACCCAATGGGAAAAGAAAAACTAGAAAAGTTGACCTGAAATTTTACTAAAAAATGTCATTAAAATATGTGGCATTTAGACAACCCCGCACTCACTGAAGAGCAATTCCAGAAGTAGAACTAAACCCCTGTGTTTTACTCATTTTCCTATGATAGAGCCATAAAGAATATTCTGTAGTTCTCCATCAGCTAAGTTCCCAGTGAATGAGTCTTTGATCTGTGGGCAATTGCAGCACTTCACTGAATTTGCTGGCATGATAATTATCTTCCAGTCAGCCTATTTCAGGAAACAATTTAGAGGGACTTTATTCAGCAGTGGCTAAAATTGAAGCAAATCAGTCATACAAGGACTAGGCCACACTGAGGGTGGGGCAACAGCTGAGCTGTAGGGTCCCATGGGTTCTCCCCAAGTGTGGGAAATAGTGCAGATGTATGGGACTAAGTTGAATGTAGCACTCTGTGTGTGTGCATGTGTGTGTGTGTAGGCATTCATATATATACACATTTTTAACACAGAGACCAGTGAAGAGAAGCTCTGCAGATGCAGACAAACAAGTCAGAAAAAAAAAGCAAGACATGACCAGCAAAACAGTGGCAGGAACAAGACCATGAACAAAACTAAAGCAGCTTTTGGGCTGTCTGTGCTGAAAAAGGCTTGGAACTGAGAAAAGAGAAACTTGCTCCTGTTACTCGAGTTCAAATATACTCAAAGAAATATACTCAGCCTCTCTAAAAGCCCTGGATTACATTATAAAATACCTAGCTGCATCTTCATTTTCTTCTTTTACTGGAAATACCCTGCAATTCCTTCCAAACTGATGAATTATACATGTCAAAATGGAGAAATGATATTAAGGTAGAAAATTTGGGAATTCCTGTACAGGAACTGGAACTAAAATATAAAATCAGAAGATTATCTGGAATGTCTGCAACTAATTTAATTTCTGGGGTTTGGGTATATGCTTTTCAAATGTCTTCAACTACTTCATCGATTAAAGTTGCTATGTCTGTACTTTGTGTCTATATAAAACTGTTGACCAAAAAAAACCCCTAGGTTGGAATTCAGTTTTGATGCAAATGGACATCCCTAGTGCCTTCTGTAGTGGCCAAACTGCTACCTCCAGAATGCAGACTGCCATCTTAGTCTTGCCTGCTCCTTCCTTGTCTTGCCTGTCTATCAAAAAGCAAACAGAATGCACATAGCAACAATGGTAGTGAGAACAATAGAAGTTGTTACTGAATGAACTCAGTATATTGGAAAAGAAAATATACCACATATATACATTACAAATTAATTACATGATTTGCTTGATTTCCTTTAACAACAACAACAAAAAAGTTAAAAAGAAGAAACAATGCAGTGATTTAACCAGACCCATATATTACATTGTATTTCAGGGTATCTGTGCTGCTCCAGATACTACTTTGGTTGAGGTACAAACCTATGTACTTGCTGAACACTGGAATATACTCAGAATATTATTTTCCTTCCTTTGTTATTGCAAGAGCTTACAAGAGGTTGTAAATTATGTCCCTTTCATAGAGGTGACTCCACAATGGAATCAAAAGGCCACAAAATGTCTCACAGGAACTGGGAGTTGTAGCTAGAAATCAGAGTGCCAACTGCAAAACAAAAGAAAATGGAAGTAAAAGGTATGCAGAGAACAGCTGGTCAAACATGAAGGCACAAAGACTATCGATTTGATTTAAATTTTAGTGATTTTTGAAGGAAGAACATAAGAAAATAAAATATCTCTATAATGAATATACTCATAAGCAAGGAAGAAAACAACTTGGAACTTTTAAAAATATTATAGGGTCAAAATTTCAATTCACTTTTGTCATATACCAAAACCATTTTAAGTCAAATTACATTGTTGAAGGACAATGTAGTAGAGAAAATCCCTTTTTTAATCCAAAACTGTAGTTAGATTTTAATTGGGGCACCCAAAGAAGGCCAAGCAACAAGAATACAACTGATGGAATTAGAGAGGAAAAAGGCAAACAACAAACAAATTAGGAAGAAAACAAAAGCAGGGAAAGTAGAACATGAGGAAAGAGTGAGACAACCTGCTTACCTCTTGCTGCAGTGCTCTGAAAGCTTTTTCTGTTTCACTTCTCTTTCACACTCACTGTGTCGTCTCCAAGGATCTGTTTCACAACTGTAGGGATGCATCATCATGAAAATGCATTTGCATTACAGCATATCCTGCATTTTTTCAACCTTTCTTTTTCTTGACTTTCTTCACAGCTCCACCATTGACTACAGTATGTTAAAATTACTTAGAGTGCATTTCTGAGCCATCAGTCTGTCTCCAACAAACTCATCACTGCAGATTCCCACCCAGCAGTTTCCTGTCCCTCTACAGCCGCACTTTCCATGTCCCTCCAGGCTGCAACTCCTCTTGTTGATAGAGTTCATAGGTGGTAAAATGTATTCATGTGGCTAAATTGGAGAAACTGCTTCTTTCAGGGCAGTGGAAGATCTAATTACAAGACAGTCCTTAGCCCTTATTCAGGCACCAGTTAATTCCTCCTAGGCCCCCAAACCCTTTTGTCTTGTAGGTCAAAGGCACAATAGCTCTCACTGCTTCTTTTCACTTTACAAGCCACAATATTCCAGCAAAATAAATTTGAAACTGCTCAGTATTTCAAAATGCTTATATTATTTAAAAGATTCCCCAAATTTAATTTTCATAATGAAATAAAATGTTTTTCCTCTGACCTTTGAGAAGGAAAACAAAAAAGTAACATAATTTTCTTTGCATTTCTGTCTGATGTCACTGAAACAGTTTTTATTTCCAGTCAAAGTGAAGAAGAAATTTGAACATAATCGAAAAAAGTCTTTGGTTTTCTTCAAATCCTTTCATACAAAATCAGATGGTTTTGCTAACAAGCCCAAGGGAGTGAAGGCGTTTGGCCTCCCACCAAGGCCCTGGCCTGAGGGGCAGAAACTCATGTCCCAAGCTATCCAAAGTAAAAAAAGTCCAGCTCAGTTGGTATGAAGAAAATACACAGTTAATCCGAAATTGTGTGGTAACGATGGGAACTACTAAGTAGACTGTAGGATGGGAAATATCATTAAATGTAGGTTAAGAGGACATTTGCTGCTGGCTGAAGAGAAACACAGGGCTTGGGCTTCCATGTGGAAGCCCAGCCAGACCAACCATTTTGAACATCAGGGAATAAAGAAAGGTAGAGAGGTCATTCAGTCCTAAAAGAGATGCAGCAAAATAAACATGTAATAAACTTTCATGAATTTTTTTACAATGAGGGTAGTGAGACACTGGAACAGGTTGCCCAAAGAAGTTGTGGATGCCCCATCATTAGCAGTGTTCCAAGTCAGGTTGGATGGGGCTTTGAGCAACCTGATCTAGTGAAAGATGTCCCTGCCAGGGCATGGGAGTTGGACTAGATGACCTTTAGAGGTCCCTTCCAACCCAAACTCTTCTATGACTCTCTTATAAAATTACGTTTTCCTCCCAAGGTAAGGAAGGAAATGGTTAATGAGGGCTGGTTGATGTTTACCCTGTATCCATTCCAGCCCAAATAAAAGTGTAATGGTTCTTTAAATAAAACATAGTCAGTGGCATGGTAGATCATGGTATTTGAAGAGTTATGCAGAGATTATCTGATTATCTGATATTCAAAGGCATGTGCCCTGAGAGAAGCTCAGACAGGAAAAAGACAGCCAGGAAATACCAGTGTTGAGCAGAGGTAGCAGGCTGTAAAACAGTATTATCTATACAAGCCAGAAAAGAGTAAAGCCAGAAAGGTCTCCAGGTACCCATCCAAAGACTGTGAAAAGATTGGGTGGCAAACAAGTAGATTCACTGTGACCCCTCTGGGTCTCCTTTCCTCAGTCCTAAGAAACACCCTGACTAGAGCAGTGCCTAGATGATACTGCCTTTTCCTCCAGCTTAAGCAAATGCATCTGCTGGAAGACAACTTGCATTCCTGCCACCACATCTTCTCGCTTGTGCCCCTTTTCTTCCCCGACATCTTCTTCTTTCTGCTCCTCTTCCTATGCCTTCAGCTTATGTCTTAGCTTGCTAGATCACTCTTTTTGGCAGCACTGATGCAAGTCTAAAACAGGAAGGCAAAGTAAAGCAATGCCTTTAAACAGCTCAATGCTTGTAGAAGCCAAATCTTGGAGTCACCATGTGCTACACTCAGTCTGCTCTAGCAGCAATGATGTAAATTAAATTCAAGAGCAGAAACAGAAGGTGCATTTTCAAACTTGGCTTTTTTTTTTTCCTTTCCCCTTTCATGTGTGCTTGTCTTAATTTATCATTTAGGACTCAGATTCAGGCTTTTGCCACAACACTAATAACAGCAGCTCTGGCTCATCATCTTAACTTCTTCTCCATCCAAAAAGAACAGTTATTACCATCTTTGATATCACCTAAAAGGCTGCCAAATGCAACAGTTTTACTTATTATAAGATACGAAACAAAATCAACAACACTACTGCAGCTATGGAGAAAGGAAGTAAGAGATGTGGTTAAAATCCCCCTCAACTGCTTTCCCTGCTTTTTTCTTTTCTTTGTGGCAAATAAAGGTTTAAACTTCCTTTCTTTTTTTTTTTTTTTCAGATGTGGGTGTTTGTTGAAGGACATTTGGGTGTCTCTGAACGGCCAGACTTCAACTACTCAGTATTGTACAGTGGGTCATATAAATAAATACCTTTGACCTTCCTGACTCATTTGTTCCAGTAAAACAGGCTTAAAGCTTCTAATTAATACAGGATGCCACTATTGTCTCTCCATCCCCCACAGATGACTCCATAAACACTGTGCCATTGTTTCTTCATTATTTTCTTCTTCCCAGTGCTCTTCCTCTCACTGCTTAGCTGCCATTCCTTGGGTTACCTCCCCATCCTTACTGACTTAGGAGGCCCAACCATCTCTGCTCTCCTCAGGAAAGAGCTGCTCTTACCCTGATATGCTTTACTGAAGTGAAAGTCAGTCCTTTATGCTAAAATTCAGAGTCTTCAGTTTTGGTTACATAAACCTGAGAAAACATAGTTCTTCCAATGATGACAAGATGAGGCCTGCATGCCTTTTTATAGTTCAGATCATTCATACTCTTGTCTTCAAGATTCTGGCCTACAACTGTGGTATAATTTGTTACCTCATTGGAGCTCACCCTCCCTTCTGGCCTCGGCAACCACTGCAGCATCTCCATTTCTTCCCACAGCATCATTCTGCACTGTCTTCTGTGTAGCCACTTTCCTTGGAAAGACTCTCTATGCATGCCAGGCTCCTAGGCATCCATCCTCTCCCAATTTAGTATTCCCTGCTACTAGCACAGATTCTAGCCAATATAGAGCCAAAGGACTTCACCCAGTATTGAAACTGCAGAAGGTAAATAAGTTAGACACAAGGAAGCATCTTCCCATTGCAAAGAAAACTTGGCAGTTGTCCTGGTTTCAGCTGGGATAGAATTAATTTTCTTCCTAGTAGCTGGCATAGTGCTGTGTTTTGGATTTAGTATGAGAATAATGTTGATAACGTACTGATGTTTTAGTTGTTGCTAAGTAGTGTTTATAGTAGTCCAGGAGTTTTTAGCTTCCTACGCTCTGCCAGATGCACAAGAAGCTGGGAAGGGGCACAGCCAGGACAGCTGACCCAAACTGTCCAAAGGGCTATTCCATACCATGTGACATCATGCTCAGTATATAAACCGGGGGGATTTGGCTTGGGGGCAGTGATCGCTGCTCAGCGATTGGCTGGCCATTGGTCAGCAGGCGGTGAGCAATTGCATTGTGCATCACTTGTTTTGTTTATTCTTTTATCATTATTATTACTTTCTCTTCCTCTGCTGTCCTATTAAACTGCCTTTATCTCAACCCACGGGTTTTACATTTTTTTTTTTCCAATTCTCTCCCCCATCCTGCTGTGGGCAGGAGGGTGACCGAGAGGCTGTGTGGTGCTTAGTTGCTGACTGGGGTTAAACCACGACAGCAATATAATAGTTCACCTAACAAGACTGAGAGATCACTGTTGTTGGACACATCACAAAAGAGACGGCAGGGACATCTGGCAGGAACGGATTACCTGCAGTGGATTATATTCTGGGAGAATGGATGTCCTGTCTGACCTGTTGAGGTCCTTCCTAGACATAGTTCCTGATTCTGTAATAAAAGTAGCAATATCTGACTCCATCTAAGCCAGGTAAGACTACCCCGAGTTCTATTCAAGCAGCCACTTAAAAGCTGTGGTCAAATTACACTGAAGCCAGGCTCTTGGTAATTGTTTAACAAAAGCAGTATGTTGCCACCACCTATGGCCCCATTGCAGGCTGCCCATTTTATACCAGCCTTTTCCCAGATCCCTTCCCCTGCTTCTTAGTGTGTGCTCTGACTGCAAACATGTCAAGAGAAATAGCTTATGTCAAATATTTGCCATACTACTTGGAAGGGAAGATGTTCCTTTCAAGTCAGTAAGACAATTCAGGGTAGTAAAATTAAGCACATACATGTCTGTGAAATATTAGTGTAATAACCACACAGACTTGAGGGACTGTGGAGACTCACATTCAGATAGCTGTATTAAGGAATTACAAATCAACTACATTGAAGTTATATTTTTAGTGACTGAAATGGCATTGAAGCTTTTGCAGTTCTACAAATTAGAAATTGGGTCCTGCAGTAAAAAATAATTTTCATTGTCATACAAAATACATTTGGTACCACTCAGAATCCTCAGGAAAATTCCAAATGCAATTTGTGAAATTAAAATGAAGGGATGCTAAACAAAGGCATCAGATAGGGAGTCTCCTGTTATTAATGAGGTCACCAGTGAAACATCCATCCCCAGAAGTAAATGATCAGTATCTCACTGGAGCAAATCTAAAGAAGAGATGAGGTGATAGAAATTTTTGATTCAAGACATTGAACTCCTCTGACATATCCAAGAGAATCACAATATGTTGCAGCTGACTTGAATTAGTTGCAACAGGTGAAGATCTTCAGTAGATCTGTTTCTGTCAGCAGACATATTCAAAACTTTGGCTGAAAATGATCAAAAGACAGAACAGGTTGAAGTCCATCAAGTCTACAGAAAACAGGAAGCCACCAAAAAGCATGCAGTTGTTAATTACAGAAGAACCAGTGATATTTTAAATAAGCAGAAATAGAGTATTAATGCATAAATGAGTTTTCTGTGTTGGTAAACAAACAAGGGATTACCAAGCGAAAGAAACAGGGCCATCTTTCAGTGTTCAACAAATAGAAAATAACATAATCATTAAGAAACAAACCTTATACTACCAAAAAGGATCCTGTAAACAGTAAAGGAGAAAGAACAGAATTTAACGGCTACTGATAGTATCAATTAACAATATTTAAAGAAGAGCACATTTTTCCCCCACTATATTTGTCTAATAAAAGACATCTCTCCCTTATTTTAAATATTGTTAGTCTTATATTTTTTATAACTATGGTTATGACAACCTGAGTATCTCCAAAAGGAGTAAACATACAGAATATAGCTTTGATACAATTAAACAGAAAGGATTTGCCACATTATGATGACAAGAAATTACCAACAGGAACTTGAATAACAACTCAGAATTCTTTAGATCTTGCATCAACAGCAAAGGATGTTAAGATGTGTTTGTCATGTAATGCAATTCTAGGAATAAAGACTGGCTGGAAAAGGTGTCAGCTGGTAATTAGTGACAAGCACATGAGAAATCATTAAAAAAAATCTATTCCTATGGATGACCAGCTTCTCTGCAAAAGAAAACAAGACCACAGCCTCAAAGCAACTTTACAATACCATAATAAAAAATGGTTTGTCTTATGTATGCTATATTATGCTAAAACCAAATAGGTGATTGTTAAAATATATGATAATAGCTTATAGTGTCATTAGGTTTCATTTCAGTAATGTCAGGTATGGAGCAAATTTGTTAAACAGATCTTGAAAGTAAACCTTGGTAATATGAGAAGCGGAGCCTGAGCTAGCAACACTGCACTGCCAGTCTCAGAGCCCACTGCTGGGTATGCTGCGCCAGCCTGATCTTCTGAGGAAACAAAGCTTACACAATCGCCACCCATCAGTCTGTGTCCCTGTCACTCCACACCTAATAATATTTGAACGTGCTGGCCAATTTTTGCACTGAATTGCAAAATAATTCAGGTTGGATGAGTCCAACTGCTAAAGTATCCAAAGGTAAATTAATTTTAACAAAGTCGAATCACAAAATGATTCATATTGGATGAGACCTCAAGAGGTCATCTGGGTCAGCTGGGGAAGAGTCAATGGGTAAATGCATTTTTTACAAGTTTCAAAAAAATCTGCCATTAACATACACATATACAGACAGCTTATGCTTTGTATCAGCTGACTGACCAACTAAGACACCCATACCTGTATTAACATAGCTTTAGATGAATCATAGCACATACTGATGCTTACCCAGATGGAGTGGCGTCTTGGGCGGGGGGGGGGGCAGCGTGAGTTAGGACATTGAATTGAGGGTATAGAACATAACTGTGTAAGAAAATAGTTTTGAATATTCTATTGCTCATAGAATAAATTGTTTGCCTGAGGCATAAATGTAAGAACTGGAAACAGTAAGATTCATTAAATAGGCTAGAGAATAGTAGCATAAAATCTGACACAGGTAACCTTCTAATTTCAGTTAAAAAGGCCATGTTTCATTTCTGCCTACAAGCAAGTTTATAAAGTAATGATACAGACGTTGTTTCTATCCTGAACGGCCCACAATCAGAAGGTGAATTTTTGTGCAAAGAGTCTGAGATACTACTTGAGAGGAAAAATATTTATTTCTAAAAATAAAAGCTGTTCTTCTTTTTTACAAGCCTGATTTTCTTTCAGCCCAGCTGTTCATCACCAATAATGTGACAGTAGTAAAGAATCAGAGAAACAACCACTTTCTACAAATGCTGAACATTAATTGGATACAGAAACATGTATTATTTCTAACACTATGCTCTCTCCCATCCCACATCCTTGAACTTTGCTGCTTCACTGCAGAATACCTACTTAGACGCTTGCCAAACAGTAATGCCCAGTCACTACAAAAAGAAACAAAACTCATCTCCCCTTCACCTGTCTCATTTAAACTACAAATTATAGCTCTGCATGATCTCTCTTGGACTTCAAAATCTGACCATCTGGATTTAAGGAGGAATTTTATCCATCCACTAGGAAGCATGGAGGCCCCTCAACAGAGGATTTGGACTTCTTTTTACCAGGACTGTCCCCTTTCCTCAGAGCTGGTAGTGGGATCACATGGCAATTCAGCTGAAGACGGAACCAGATGAAGATACCATCTGTTTCTCCTGTACAGAGTAACTGGATCAGACTCAAGTATGTAGCAGCTTCGGGTGTAGCTATGTCTACAGAAAGCAGCTGATGCTATCCGGTATTTCTCCAGAAGAGTTTAATCGGGATGAGAACTTCTTTCATAAGTGAAGCTAAATGTCAGGCCTTCTACTGTTGTGTAGAGGAGAACACCTCAGATGTCCTAGATGTAGGGGTTTCATCCTGACATGCTTTGATATGAACGCTCAAGATGAAGGCTTGCCTGTACCATCAGCAGCTTTATTGTGACCTTTCACTCCATAAGCTGAGTTTGTGCCATTGTGTGGAGTGTTCCCACAGAGCTCTGGAGAATTTTGTGGCAAGACTTTCTCACTAGTGTGCTTTTCTTTACCCAGCAGCCTGTCCTCTGTCTTTAACTGTCTCCAGTCTCATTGGATCCCAAAATGCTGGAACACATATCTGCCAAACTATCGTTGCTGTCAGTAGTTATTTCCGCTCAAAAGATGGTAAGTAAGACTTCAAACTTTGCTCTAGCCTGCTGACTTGCGCTTTACTAGGAGACAGAATTTCAAAATGCCCAGGAAAATACTCCGTGCTTAGTAAACATCATACAAGTCTAATATTTTTTATGTTCTGAAGTCTGTTAATACTGGTGTTTTTCTGCCTTGTGTTTGAGCTTCTGCCCCAACTCTCCCTCTATCTTACTATAGTCTGTTGCTGTTGTGCCAACCAAAAATTAATTTTCTAAGATGTTGCTCTTCAAAGGCTTTAAGTAGCTCTACACTACAGCCAGAGCTATGACTGAATCCTGCACAAATGTATACAAGGCAGCTTTAACATAAACAGGTTGGGTATTTAGAAGGGTATAGCTGAAATAGCAGGGAGATTACATACAGGCTAGAGATACACCAGTTTCTCTGGTGAGGCTAGTAAGTGACTCAAAATGCACTGGGCATCCTTGAGACAGTGAGTGAATAATAAAGTAAGTCACTAAGTATCCATGGGCTTCCCTGACCTGTATGAATGAGGGGCAGAATGATTAACATCAGAATATTTTGGTGAAAAAAAAAAATCATGACAGTGTTCTTGTGATTTTATAAATCACAGATACTTAATTTGATAATTGATCATGCTTAGAATCTTAAGCAATACAGAGAAAGCAATGAGGATTAATTGGACAGCAAAATACAAATTTTCTGTCACTCTCTGAAGGTGTTGGTCTTGACTAGGGATCAAATTCCTTGTCTGGCAAGACAGCTTTGAAAGTCACAAACAATGCAAACAAACCCTGATGCTTTCTTGGCTGAGTGCAGATTTTTGTCACCTTAATAGATTAAATTTATCAGAATCGAGCTAAGACCTCTTGAGTATTGGCTAGAAATGGCACACTTACCCCTTAATCATGTGATTGAGTAATTTTGGTCCATTACTCAATCTATTCTCAGCCTTTTACAGAACGTATTTAGAAATTTTACCATCCAAATTATGACCCAATGACAGCATTGGCTTTGCTTACAATAGTCTGTTATGCTCATCTGAGCCATCGTGTAATAAAGTGACATAAGCCCTGCAGAATCTTGCAGGGGTCAGATGGTCTGGAAACATACTGGAAATATGAATGACTCATCCAGTGTTCAAAGTTTTCCTCCCTCAGACCAAAGGAACAACAGCTTACACATTTATGGGAGATGTCAGGATCATACACTAAAAAAGTAAGTGGTTGCAGTGGGTTGACCTTAGCTGCCAGGTGCCCACTAAGCTGCTCTATCACTCCCCCTCCTCAGCTGTACAAGGCAGGGAGAAAATATGATGAAAGGCTCGTGGGTCGAGATAAGGACAAGGACAGCTATTACCACCACAGGCAAAACAGACTCAACTTGGGGAAATTAATTTAATTTATTGCAAATCAAATCAGAGTAGGATAATGAGAAATAAGAACAAATCTAAAAGCACCTTCCCTCCACCCCTCCCTTCTTCCCGAGCTCAACTTCACTCCCAAATTCTCTCCCTCCTCCCCTGTGGCGGTGCAGGGAGACAGAGAATGGGGGTTGCAGTCAGTTAATTACTTGTTGTCTCTGCTGCTCCCTCCTCCTCACGCTCTTCCCCTGCTCCAGTGTGGGGTCCCACCCATGGGAGACAGACCTCCATGAACTTCTCCAACGTGGGTCCTTCCAACAGGCTTCAGTCCTTCATGAACTGCTCCAGTGTGGGTCCCTTCCACAGGGTGCAGTCCTTCAGGAGCAGACTGCTCCAGCCTGGGTCCCCAATGGGGTCACAAGTCCTGCCAGCAAACCTGCTCCAGCGTGGGCTCCTCTCCATGGGGTCCACAGGTCCTGCCAGGAGCCTGCTCCAGCGCAGGCTTCCCATGGGGTCACAGCCTCCTTCGGGCACATCCACCTGCTCCGGCGTGGGGTCCTCCCCAGGCTGCAGGTGGATATCTGCTCCACTGTGGACCTCCATGGGCTGCAGGGGCACAGCCTGCCTCACCATGGTCTGCACCACGGGCTGCAGGGGAACGTCTGCTCCAGTGCCTGGAGCACCTCCTCCCCCTCCTTCATCACTGACCTTGGTGTCTGCAGACTTGTTCCTCTCACATATTCTTACTCCACTCTCCCAGCTCCTGCTGTGCAGCAGCTTTTACCCTTTTGTAAACATTTTATCACAGAGGCGCTACCACTGTTGGATGATGGGCTCAGCCTTGGCCATCGGTGCATCCATCTTGGAGCTGGCTGGCACTGGCTCTATCAGACATGAGGAAGCTTCTGGCATCTTCTCACAGAAACCACCCCTGCAGCACCCCTGCTACCAAAACCTATATAAACCCAACATAGTGGTCGAAAGCTAAGTGGTCTTCAACCCACTCTTTTCACCCAAAAGGCAATCCAGATTTCTTCAGATAAATCTTTTTCCATACATTCAAATTATTTTAGCATAGGCCTGCTGTGGTCTTGCAGACAGACTAGTATTGTCAGGCTATGGATCTCTCAATCAGTGTATCAGGGATAGAGAGGACGGAACCTCTATGACTACTTAAAAACATCTAAACTGTTTTCTTGTCCCACTGATTAATCAGAAGGCAGACTGTATACACTACCACAGGAAGTATAATTTCCTTTTTTTAGATTCATGTAGGTATTTCATCTGTTATAGCTCAGTGCTTGTTCTGTGGTTTGTGGCTTCCCCGGTAGTTACAAATGTTCTTGAATGAGTTGAATTGTGGATGTGGCTAAACATACTGCTTCCTCTTTCCTTGATTAATAGCTTCCAGTGCTCCACTACAGTCTTGATATTGTTACACAGCTCAGTACATTGTATTCAGAGCCAAGTAGCCATTTTCTTTATAGATCAATATTTTGAGGAATCTCAAAATATTAAGACTGGAGCTTTCACTCTTGTCCTTGAAAATACAGCTTTTGTGGAACTGTTTGATAAAGTTATCTTTGTTTAATTATGAGATATTAAGCATGACAAAAAGGGTTGGTTTTTTTTTTTTTTGCATTAGAAATATTTCTTGCATCTTTGCACTTAAGAGAAAAATCAAGTACTTTTAAAAAACTTTATATTTCTCAAAGCTAGAAATTGTTCTTTCTGTCATCAGCATAATTTTCCCTATCCCCATGTACTTGGGCGGAGCACATAAGAATATGGTTTCTGTAAACAAACAAGTTGATGAATTGCTTTGTAAACCACTAAAGAGAAGCTGCAAGCACCATCACTCCCAACTCATCCAGCCTGCCAGACAGGACTGCTCCAATTGTCTCTCTTGTTGCAAACTGGTTTTTATCTTCCACAGAGACTACTGACAACTTTCATGCAATTTAGTAAAATTCTTATTAGTTAAAATTAGAATTTTCCCACTAAGTGATTCTTGGGTATTACCAACATAATTTTTATTTCATTAATTTCATTCTGCCTTTCACTTAAACAGACAAACTAACTTTGCCAGTGTCCTTGTTTGTCTAAAAGGGAGAAGATTAACTTTTATGAATGATTCCTTTCAAGGAAAGATTGATTTATATTTAAACTACTGGGTCCTCTCAGCAGTATGCGAGAGATTATATTACATGTTCATTTGATCACACATTTGTAAAGCTTACCACACAGTAATAACTCCACATGTTCTACAACTGCAATAATATTTAGTTGCAAAAAATTCTTCAGTTTAGAGCCAGCATAAATACCCAAAGTATACAGTTTTCCTCCATAAAATGGATGGGCTATCACATGCACTGCAGCTATACTGGTTCTGCTGTACAATGCAATTCCTTGTCCTTGGAAACTACCCCAAATCTCTTATATCGAAGCTGTTAAGGATAGGCACTTCCAGAATTTCAAGTGCAGATACAAGTATTACTAAAAGTATGCTTTTGGGTGGATGTTTCATTGCTACTAAGCCATCACAAAGTCAACAGTACTTTCATGCCAGCTTTTTGTTTCACTTCACACAGACATACTCTCAAAAAACACTCCTAAAAGTTTTGCCAGAAAGAAGGCTCCCACTAAAAATAAACAGACATTGCTATCTGGCTTGCCCACATTAAAACTCGAATCATACTATCAACAGAAACCTATTAAAAATGTTTGTCCAGCATAGCTGTGTTAAGCATAATACTCAATCGCAATTTCAAGACACCTAAAAATACTCCCAATGCTATGGTACTTTGAAGCATGCTATTGAATATCCTCCCCTCTTCATCTCAACTACTGTAAGGAATTGCACAGCTGGTTAACTGAGAATACAATAGTCTTGTATGTGGACAGAAATCATCTTGCAACAGCAGTCATTTGGAACTGATCGAACTTTAAATCAAGCTTCCCAGATGAGACCTAGTTTTCTCAAAAATGCTTTGTACTAAAGCTAGTTTATCCAAGTTGTTCAAAGATTCAGATCCAGAAGGGTATAATTTCAGTTCAGCCTGCAGCATGCTGTAGGAGTCACACACTAGGTACTGGAATGTTTGTATACTTAGAGGAGTATTTCTGTTCTTGTTCACAACATCAGCATGCAGAAGACAATTTAGGCAGCATTGGGTGAGATCACTTTGCAGTGGTTCAGGTTATTCAATCTACAGAGGACCCAACCTTTTACGCCCAGCAATTACTAATCCACCCCACACTTGTGCAAGTAAGTACGTATGTGCAGTTCCATTGGGTTTCATGCCATCACCAGCCTGGTTCCGCATTTATTATGTATGCCTCTGCCTAGGCAGGCTACCTTTGGGCTGAATTTGGATTCTGTACTTTCCTTATTCTCCTAACACCAGCCTGAACGGAGATCATGTCTGAGAACCATCAAACACAGGCTCAGGGAAATGATACTGCAAGGCAGAAAACGCACAGAGTAACTCCTGGAAGTTTGCAAAGCTACTCTTCACTGGCTTACTAATTCAAGATCTTATTAAATATCACTGCTTGGAGACTGCCCAGGGATAGCAATGACTCAAAGTACTCCCTGCCTTAAAAGTTCTGGCGCTTGACCCAGTTCTTACAAAAAAAATAGGACATCAACTGAATTCCTAACCTTACATTTCAGCTCACTAGCAACAGGACGCTTGTGGTTCTCAAAAAGCTTTGGCCCTATAAAACGTAATAATCCAGCTTGCTGGCTGAGCAACTGCTACTTCCAACAGCCCTGTTGGTAAGGTTAACTAGGTCTCTCACATGTGTGGTTTCCATGATAGCAATGGGATCCTTGTGCTGAAGTGCCACATCCTTGGCAGCAGCGTGGCAGTAGTTCCTTTCTCTCCAGACAGCTCAGATAGACACTCCCCAGCAATTCTTTCAGTTGCTGCAAACTTGGCACCTTTTAAAATGTGGGAATCAACAGGAGGTCAGGCTGACTTGGTGTTACCTAATCCACTTCTGCTTAGTGATGAACAGTGCACCGCACCACAAGCCCTGTTCAGAAGGCAATTTAGGCCTTTAAGAATGTAATTTTAATTTTTAGCTGGTTTATTCAGTAGAAATCAGTGATATATTTCCTTTAACCACCCTTAAGAACAATTCACCAACATCTGAAAAGCCTGCCCTTCATATTTTTATGAAAGACAAGTTATGCATGTTGTCCAATACAGAAGTTACTATGAAGGCTAGTCAGTGCTCCTTGATAATGTGATTTTGAAAAATTGGTATTTCCTTCCAGGTTTTTCTGTAAGGGTACAATTTTAGCAAAATACAATAGCTCTTGAGAGCTGGTGGCACAGCTTTTCTGCCTCATGAAAAGAGGCCTATCAGAAACTTGACTATAGCTGAGTAATTTTCAGACTAGTTTCCAGCCAGCTCCCAAATGTTGCATTTACCCAATATCTGCTTTAAATCATACCGGCTTGCCCCTCTGCTATCTGAGAACAGCCAGGCTAATACTGCTTCAAAGACCTCAGCCTCCACAGTAATGTACCTGAAGTACTAAGACTCTGATCTTTTGACTGATGAGAAATTTTGAATCCACATTTAATTCTCGTAAGCCTGCAGATATAGATACACATATACTATTGGATCTTCATTGTTTGCATTTTTCTTTCATGCATTACTAAAGACAAAATTGGATTGCTGCTTACATTCATCTACTGAAAATTTGTTTCTGAATACTTAACAGAAAGAGACGGTATTTCCTCTGCCAATGTATTCTTTGCTTGCTTCCTTGGCCATGTCACATGGGGTATAATCAAATCTTCCAGATCATTTCACAGGTGCTTTGATCTGGTGCCTAAATTTACGGTAACAGAAAAGAATGCTGTTCTCTGAGACATGCAGCACACATCACCCTTAGCTTCACAACGCAGATATGGTCCTTCCTCTGCCTGCAGAGCCACAATTTCCTCCTTTTTTCTAACAGCTGTGACTTTGGGTATTCGAGACATAACCTTCATTCTCCTGCATAGACGAGGTTGCTTTGTTAATGACCAGAGAATGTTTGGCTTGCCAGAGGCCCTCCTCAAATACTTTAGCCTCCAAGGACAGGATGCTAGTCAATACAGTAACTTTAGAAAAAAGCTCTGACTCACTCTTGCTTCTCTGGCAAGCTCAGCTGAGAATGTTTTATTTCCCCAGTGCTTCCTCTAATTTGGAGCAGGACAACAGCATCATGGATCGGCCAGCACATATTGTCTACTGATCTTATTTTTGATGCAAGTATTTTGGGATTGTTATAGTAAGAAATATTTAAGGGGAGAAATGGAGTATCCCAAAGGGTACCAGGAAACTGGCCCTTGGCCTTGGAACTGCAAGTCATCAATCCTTCCTTTCAGACACACTTATGAGTTGTCTGTGCTGGCTTAATGTAACCTACGTGCTCCGCAATACACTTGGAAACGTCAGACAGCACTGCAGGCACTGCCAATTCTTAACTAGGACTGGCCAGCACGAGCATAAAATGCCGTGCCTCAGTGCAGTTAACTCCAGTTATAGAAGTATACAATTGCCCAAGACAGCTACTTCGGAGCATGCCCTTGGCTCCAGGTCTTGTCACAGGTACTGCACCCTTTTCCAGCCTAACCACAAGTGCAAACTTCTGCTGCATGGCATGCTGTGAAGTGCTCTTGGTAACGCATCTTCAAGTATTTTGGTTCAATCTCTAGTCAGAATTAAGTCATACAAGTAAAACAAGCTGCTGAAGCAGCACATCCTTTCCTGTAACCATGCAGAAAGCCACGTTACAGGAAAAGAAAAAAAAAATCCTCTGCAGGTATCATTTCCCTGTGGGAGGATATGCTGCCTGGATGCACCTCCATACTTGAAAGCCTCCTGCCAGCGTGGGGGCAGAGGCCCCGGAAAGCAGCGCTAGCTGCAGGCTGGTGGAGAGCGGACAGGGGAGCTGCAGCGCAGGGGAGCTGCAGCGCAGGGGAGCTGCAGCGCAGGGGAGCTGAGGCCAGTGCGCCCCACCGGGCTGACACGGAGTTAACAGCAAGGCCAGAGCCGCGGCAGGCGAAGCCGGCGCTCCCTCAAAAGCTGCCCGGAGCAGAGGCCGTCGCCCCCCAGCCTGCCCCCGCGAGCCACGGTGCAGGCATGGCCAAGGGGGGCAGATTTCCCCCTGAACGGCCCGCTCCCCCCGGCCCGGCCCGGCCCCGCTCCCCTCCCGCGACACCGCCCGCTAACGGCCGCGGCCCAGCACGTGCCCTTCCCAGCATGCAAGGCGCGGCGCCTCAGCGGCCGCGCCGCACGTCAGCGGGAAGGGGCGGGGCACCGCCCTCCCCCGCCCACCACGGGCGCTCGAGGAAGGAGGGCGGGAGACCGCGAGCGTGGCCGGCGGAGAAGGGGCGGGGCGGGGCGTGAGGCTCCGCCCATCCGCCTCCGCCGGGGAAACCAAGGCGACAGCCAATGGGGAAGGCGTCCCGCGGGGCGGGGGGCGGGGCTTGCGGAGGCGGCGGGGCGGGGCCGGCGCTGGGTTGCCGCAGCGCCACCGCCGCTTGTAAACAGATCCTGCCCCACGTGACGCGCGGAGTACCTGTGCGGGGGCACCGGGCATTGTCCGCCGCGGCGGCAAGTCGATGACCAGAGGCGGCGGTGGGACTCCTCGGCGGCGGGCTCCGAGCAGAGAGGAGGTGATTCCTCTCTGTCCTCCCTTCCCCACCCCCACCTCCCTCGCCGCGCCGGCGGGGATCCAGCGCATCCTCCCCCCTCGACGCCTTCCCCGTCCCCCCGCCGCTAAGATGGCCGATGGCGGGCGGTGAGGCGGCGCGCGGGGCTGCGGGGAGCCGTTGCCGGCCGGCGCGCGGCGGGGCAGGCGGGGGCGGCTGACGGGACGGGAGCGAGGGGGGGGGGGGGGGGGTGCGTGTGTGGGGAGCCGCGCAGCGCCATGTCCGCCTTCGCCCTGGAGGAAACGCTGGAGGCCGACTGGGTGGCCGTGAGGCCTCACGCCTTCCAGGAGCGGGAGAAGCACAAGTTCGTCTTCATCGTGGCCTGGAACGAGATCGAGGGCAAGTTCGCCATCACCTGCCACAACCGCACGGCGCAGCGCCAGCGCAGCGGCTCCCGAGAGCTCCGCCGCGGCGGCCCCGCCGGCCCCGAGGCCAGAGCCGCCCCCAAGGCCGGCAGCCCCACGGTGCGCAGGGGCCCGGCCTGGGGCACGGACTCCGGCCTGCCGCGGGGCTCCTCGCATCCCCGCGCCGAGGCGGGGCCGCGGGGCCCGGAGCGGGGCGCGGCGGCCGAGGCGCTGCCGAAGAGCCCGCTGCGCGCCAAGAGCAGCCCGGCCCGGCGGCCGCAGCGGGGCCCGGAGGCGGCAGGTGCTGCCGAAGAGATAGAAGTGCTGGAGCTGGCGAAGGAGGAGGCGGCCGCTGCGCTGTCGCCCTTGCCGCTGCAGGCAGCCGAGCCGGCCGCTCCCGACGCGGAGCCCGCGGGGGAGGAGTGCAGCTGGGCCGGCCTCTTCTCCTTCCAAGACTTGCGGGCTGTGCACCAGCAGCTGTGCTCGGTGAACTCGGAGCTGGAGCCCTACCTGCCTGCCTTCCCCGAGGAGCCCTCGGGCATGTGGACGGTGCTGTTCGGAGCCCCGGAGCTATCCGAGCAGGAGATGGATGCGCTCTGCTACAAACTGCAAGTTTACTTGGTCCACAGCTTGGACACCTGCGGCTGGAAGATCCTTTCGCAGGTACTCTTCACTGAGACTGATGACCCCGAAGAGTATTACGAGAGCCTGAGCGAGCTGCGACAGAAGGGGTACGAGGAGGTGCTGCAGCGGGCCCGCAGGCGAATCCAGGAGGTGAGGCTACCCGCATGGTCCAGATATCTCCACCTTAGTGTTACCTTTTCCTTACTCTGTGACATCTCCTTTAGTTGTTCTCTCCAGCTGCTCCCCTCTCTACCTTTGCAGAATTGATGGAACCATGGGACAAAAAAAAGTACAGGAAAACTGTCTCTCTTTTTTTTTTTTTTTTAAAAAAAAAAAAAAAGCTTTGACAATCTAAGTGAGAAAATGAGGCTTAACCTTTCCAAGGCCTCTAGGGCCAGGATTTAAGAAGGTGCAGATTTCCCTAGTCATCTAAGTGCAGCTCAGTACTTTTTTCTGTGCAATTGAACGTAGACATTTGTGAGCAAGGATCTGATGGATTTGGCAACGTCTCGCTCCCAGATTTTTGTTCTTGCATTGCTTTGCACCAGGATGTCTTGGAGGCTGAATTTTTTCTGTTTAATGGGAGCAGCAGCATGTGGTATTTATTTTGACAGTACAATTTAGGCACTGGGGGCCAAAAAATTTTAGGTTCCTACAGGCTCTGGGTGCTGAATCTGGTAAAAGTGAGATGATGTTTTCCAGTAGAGTTGGAGTAACTGCAACTTTTGTTCAGCTGGTAAGTTCTTAGAGTTGGGATTTTAAAAAGCAGGCTGTTTGGTCCTAGCGGGTATTTACTGTGTTGCCGTCGCTAGTGTCTGACAAGACTTCGATGTTTCAGGACACTCCGTTTCTCATACCATACTCTTGAGATTAAAGTAGTTGAGTAGGTACTCCTAACTTAATAGCATCAGTATGTGAGATTTTTTCACATCCTTGTGGGCTGAGGTATATAAGGATCCAAGTTTTTCCGGTGAAAAAGGAGAATTGGACATTTGTTTTTATGTTTGAGTGGCCTTGATCCAGAATGTACCAGGATCTACCTAGGTGCAACTATGTATATGAATCAGGTTATGGAATTTTTTATTTTTGCAAACACCATGTAAATTCTGTTATGATAGGTCAAGTTTGGCTGCTTCAGCTGCCCTCATATATTCCACCAATGTTGTGTGTTCAAAAATATGTGGTGGTGAATGTTTGTTCCTTGGTGGAGTATAAGTGTATCTGCTTGCTGTGTGTTTTGATGGCATAGTTTTGAGTCTTTGTAGGATTTGAGCCAAGCTTTTCCTTGGTAACTGGAGTTATGGAGTGTGAGAAAATTGTTTTATGAAATCACGATAAGGGCATCCAAGTGTAGCATTGTCAGGAACAATTTTATTTCCAAACTGTTGCGTTAGGATATATCATTGTGATTTTTCTTTTTTCTTTTCATGGCTATTTAGAGGGCCGAATTCATCCTCATTAATTTTTGTATACAACTGGTAATTAGTCTAATAGTCTTCTCCAATAGTTTTAGTCCAGAATATGTGAAAGCATATTCTCTTCCCTATTCTGTCTTTAACTGCATTGAATGCTTGGGAGCATGTGCTTAGATTCACTTAGCCTTCAGCTCAGCGGTTTTAATAAGTAGCTGAGCAAGACAAGAGAAGTTCCTGTTAAACGTGTGGAGGTTGGGAACTGGGCACCTAACTCAAAGCGTGTGGTGTTTTTGAGGAAACACTAATTCGGAATTACTGTGCAAGAACTATTTGTTTCTTGGAGAATCTCAACTTCTGTTTTGTTAGCACCAGTAGTGTTGGCAAAAAAGAAATTGGTTATCGATAGGCAATGCAAGCTTTATCCATCAAGATCTCTAAACTACAACGTCTTACGCTCTATTAATGTTGAGAACTTGGTGCAGACAAAATGGCAGAGCCTGTTTGCGTATTTGACTGCGTACAACCTTCCTTTCCCATGGTAACCAATCTAGCAGTGTACCTAAAGTCAGTACAGCTGTACTTCTGTCACTGTCAATTGCGTAAATTGATACTTCCCTAATTAAAGGTAGTTCAAGTTTAAGAAAAGAAACCAATAGAATGACCTGCTCTTTCCCCTTTGGCTCTCAGGTTTCTATTTTCCTTACCTGTTAGTGGTTTACTTGGTCCACAGGAAACGTCTGTCTTTTAAACAAATACTGATATTGTTTGTCATCGCAATTCTAAGCAAATGAAGCAATGGGTGATGGGTACTGCTTGGTATTTCTGACGTAAAGGTTTTTCATACTTTCAAGAGAACCTACTGAATTAATGTTTCATCTTTCACTTTAATTTACTTTTCCATCTGTGCTTGAAGTCTGCCTGTTGGCTGATTTGGCCTGTTAGCTAGTTGCAGGAATGTTGGATTCCTGCAATTTTAAATGATTTTACCTCTTACAAGAACTTTTGGGTCGAATGGGAAGGGTTGGAGCTGCACTGGCAACTGAAATGGTATCCAGGAGCATAATGAATCTAGAGGGTCTTCCTTAATGTAAAATTGTGCAAAAAGCAGGTTTAGAACTCCAGGACCTTGGCTTAACATTTTAAAATATGCCTTTGCAATTTATAATTATTTCATATATCTTTTTTCCTAGGACAAATTTCTTTGTGCAGTTAGGTATTACTTGAGAAATGCTTGCAGTTTCTGTTGATTATATTCTTTGGGGTGGAGAAGCAAAGTGAGCAACAAAACCTCTCATGGTTGTCGTTTCAGCACCCCCTACTTGGCCATCTGTTGCCTTCCATAAGTTCCACACAATCCAGTTTATTTTCACAGCAGTTAATAATTGTTGCTCTTTGTAATAGGCATTTTCATCTCTGTCTCAATTATAAACCTTTAATAAGCCAGAAGAATGTTGCAAGTAGAAACAGATCCAAGATGAGGAAGAAAAATAGTTGTAGAAGAACCGTATGACCTGGAATTGATTTCTCCTGCATAATTTGCAGTTTTGAAATAGCACTTTTTTTTTTTTTTTTCAAATAAAACTATTAATTCTGGAATAGCTTAGGAATTTAATTTATGTTAAAGTAAAAGCTTTTATCTAAAGGAGTAAATATTGTTCCACCTCATTTTTGAAAATGAATAAACACTTGCTTGGAGCCCTTGTTCATTATGTTTATGCCTGTTTAAAAAATTCCTCGGGTACTCAGCTAGGGGTCTGAGCTTCCAAATGGAGACATGGTACAGAATCAGTTAATGAACAGATAAAAAGATATTATTATTTCAACAGAGAGGATGACAATGAATCCTTATTTGGGATTCCAGCTTCTTGGCCAGTACTCCCAAAATCTTAAACTTTGCATCTAGAAGGCAGAAAAAGTTCTCTGTACTCTTGTTCCTGCCAGTTTCCTGTCTGTGTTCCTCCCCATATAACCTGGGAGGAGTTTTTCTAGGCTAAGTGTACATGCTTGTAAATTTTTCTGAGTATAGTAACCTCAAAGATGGTGTCATACCTCTTCGTCAATGCTGTGTTGGCACAAGGTTGAACGTAGTCACAGTTTTGCTGAGTAAAAAGTGGTGTTAGTATAAACTATGATTAAAAGCGTTTGGTGGCTTAGTCGCACCAACAAACATGTGCCATTGTATCCTTATCCTTTTACTTGCTCTTGTATAGTGAGTTGTGAGTTTGGGAAGCCTATCTTTACATTACATGCCTACTTCAGGATCTTTGAATTAATGGCACCTGTTCCTTATATCTCTTAATTGCCATGACAGTCCGAAATTTGGCTGATGATAGCATATAGGATCTTGAATGTCAGTTATAAAACTAGTCAGAGACTTGCTTTCGGTTTGTTGGTGGTCTGTAAAATCTATCAATTGCAGTATCTGCAGGCAGACTGTTAAAGACCGTTGTGCATTTCTGTTCTGTGTGTGTTCTTTTGAATTGTTTAATAGAAAAGTTCAGAAACATTTCCTAGTGATGATTACATTCTGAAGAAATTCGGAGAGTATCTTATTTTCTGTGGCTAGCCTAAGACTGCCTTGGGAATGAGGACCTACTGATATTTTTAATCTCCTTCCCCTGTATAGCGGAATATTTTACTAAGCCCCAGAGTAGCCCTCGGAACTTTCACCTTAAGTTGGTTGGCTTAATTTTCATTTGATTCAAAGGGCTAGAAAATTTAAGAAGAATTGACATAAAAATCTTTACCTGTTTTGTTACTGTGAGAAGTTGTATGAGAAGAAAATATAGGTTTTTTGACAGAAATCTGTATTGTCATTTTCTTTTCTTAAACCAGTATGTATACAATTTTTAAAAATTACTTGCACAGCTTTAGTAGGGAAGTATTTTTTGTTTTCAGTGGATGAAATACGATTGTCAAATCACAGAAATTGGTAAGTAACTTATTTGGTTATAAATTATGGAATTTCACATTTGTTACTTTCAAAGGGTGCTGTCACATAGAATCATAGAATCATTTAGGTTGGAAAAGACCTTTAAGATCATCCAGTCCAACCATTAACCTAACACTACCAAGTCCACCACTAAACCAATTAAGGGTAGAGTAATATTTTCATGTTTCCTGGCTTGGTGGCTGGATTGTTTTTTAGTGAAAGTAAAAACTAGGAATCATAAATATTTGTTTACATCAAAAAGGCTAAATAATATCCATAGGTTATTCTTTTGTTCTAGTATTTTAGAGAACATGAATATTCAGGATCATCTCAGTAACTAGGAGAATTTTATTTCCTTGCCTTTGACTATGCATTCAGCTTTAAAGTAAATATGTATACAGTAGATAGTGGGGCGCTGTACCAAAAATGCAAGTTTTCCAGTGGTAAGGCAACCTGTTTCTTTTCAATAATCTACTGCTAAGCACAGTGTGATTTGAAGAGAGATTTCAACATCAAACGTGTAAATAATGCAAAATTAAATATTATTAAACACTACAAAAAAGTATTCAGTGTTTCAGTAATACAGAATATAAATGCTAGCAGTAGTGTTTCCATCAAAACCACTGTAGTATCTTTCTATGCAAGGAGCAAAGAAAACTGGGTCCTGTGTGTTAACTGCAATAGCTAGATTTAGAAGATACATAAGGTGTCTCAGGAGAGAACACTGGTTCAGATTTAACTTTGGGAGCAGACAGGATTAAAATAAGATATACTGTGGATTTTTTTTCCTATTGACATGAATAGAGCAGCATTAAGACGAATGCTGAGCATTCTGGAAATCCAGCCTATTTTTGTTTGAAAGCTTCTTTTTACATACGCATTAGTTGTAGTGCTAACACTTGTTTCCGGTAAAACTGTTTTGATTCACTTCTAAATACTTTGTAAATAGGCTATTTAAGTACTGTACCGGTACTATAAGTTAGCACTAACCAAAATATAATATGTCAGCAGCTGTAAGGCATGCCCTGTAGAACAGGTAAGTAGACTCCCAAGTTCTTAGGAGGCACATGATAATAGTACGCTGGCTAGTACTTGTGTTGCTGTCCAACCAAGGATATTTTCTTCCTTGTCAGCCATCTTCTTTTTATTTATCTAATTTGCAGCTGGAGTCATTAGCAGTTATTTCTGGTTGTTACAAACTAGTCTTAAGTTAATAAATATTTTAAAGGCTCTGCATTTTAGGCGTTAGAAGTTCATGCCTGACTCATTCTGCAAGCATGAAATCCCATAGCAAGGGTACTGCAATACATTTTCAGATAAGCGGAATTAAATGTGGAGTGGTTCCCTCCCTTCTCCTTTTCTGCAAATAATAAAAATCTGTCACCCAGGTATTTTGTTTTCAGCACTTCAGTGAGTTTCTGAAATGTGTTCTGTATATATAAATGCATGTTACAAGTCAAACACTTGATGGTGACATCTGATACTACTGGAAGATGCAGAAATAAGGTAGAGAGGGCTATATCACTTGAGATTCTTGGACCTTACAGTAGCAAGGATAATTAAATACGCATGTCCTGGTTTTGGCTGGGATAGAGTTAATTTTCTTCCCAGTAGCAGGCATAGTGCTGTGTTTTGGATTTAGTAGGAGAAGAATGCTGATAACACGCTGATGTTTTTAGTTGTTGCTAAGTTCTGCTCATGCTAGTCAAGGACTTTCCAGCTTCCCATGCTCTGCCAGGTGCACAAGAAACTGGGAGGGGGCACAGCCAGAATAGTTGATCCAAACTGACCAAAGGGCTATTCCATACCATATGACGTCATGCTCAGTATATAAACTGGGGGGGGGGGTTGGCCAGGGAGCAGCAATTGCTGCTCGGGAGCTGTCTGGGTATTGGTCGGCAGGTGGTGAGCAGTTGCATTGTGCATCACCTGCTTTGTATATTGTTGTTGTTATTATCATTATTATATTGTTATTATTATCATTACTATTTTACTTTATTTCAATGATTAAACTGTTCTTATCTCAACCCAGGAGTGTTTCTCACTCTTACTCCTCCAATTCTCTCCCCCATCCCATCGGGGTAGGGGGAGTGAGTGAGCGGCTGCATGGTGCTTAGTTGCTGGCTGGGGCTAAACCACGACAACGCAACAGCTTAATCATATGGTGGACTCACAGTTGCTGAAAGCCTAACATGTGATTACATACCATTTTAAAATACATGCTTTAAAGTGGCTTCTAGGAATCCCATATTCAAAGGACATTAGACCATATTACCATAGTATTTGCTTCTCTCTTTAGTCTGTGTATTAAAACCTTCTAAGTCCTAAGCAAAATAACAATTTACCTTTTAACTGAAAATCTTACCTTTTATCCTTCTTCCATTTGAGATCTTCTTGAGTAAATGTTTATTTTTTTTCCTACTGCCCTTCCCTTTTATTTCTGTTTTATAGGTAGCAGCACATTGTTTCAGAGCTATATAGACTTGTGATCATAGGTTAATTAGATTTTTTTATTCAGAATGCTTAAAATAATGTACATTTCTTCAAAACAAGTACAAATGATATGTACACAAAGAGGACATTCACTTGAAAAATTAGGTCTTCCTTGACAGAACTTGTGTCTTACATGAAAAATAAGAGTACATTCTGTAGCAATACTGTTCAGCATGACCCTTAGTCAGTAAGCTTAGACTTAATTCTCAGAAAATGAAGACAGCAGCTTGCCAGTCTCATAGTTCATTTTCTTATCCAAGTACCTGGGAGGAAAAAAATGGAAATAAAATGCAGTATATCCTGTTTTTAACTGTGTGAACTGGGATTGGGGAACCATTTATGTCTTGTAGTTGGGAGAGTATTCTGCTGGTGAGATTATTTTATTTGATATTCCCCTTCAAAATTTGAATTGTTTTGTTTCTCTGGTGTAGACTTTCCTCTGTTTTTTGTATAAAGTTGTTCTAGTTGATGTGCAGTTGCAGCATTTTCATATGCCAGAATATTTTGAAGAGGTGTGTACCACCTATGTAATAAGCACTCTGTAATCCATTAGGCTCATCGGGATTAACAGCTCACTTAATTTCTTAGCTTTTAGAGGTGGTGTTGGGTTGTCTTTTCTTCATGTTTACCTTTGTCTTCTTGCATTTTTTTTTCTCAATTTTTCCAGCATTATTTTCTCTCTCTTCAATTGAATGTCCTACCTTCAAGTCGATGCCTTTTTAGTACAGTAACTTTTTTTCCCCTCCATTTCTGGCTGAGAGAGTACTACATACTACATGGACAGGTTTAGAATTTGAAAGCAGATTCTTTCTAATAATACAGTCTTTCACATTTCTTGCTGTGATATGACAAGACAGTGCTTACAGATGATCAGTGGGGTTTATGTTGTTCTTTATATATGTAAATATTGCTACCACAGAGCTGAAGAAGGCACTGAAAAGCAGAGTTTTTCAGAAATGGCTGCACCTACCATTTTTCCTCTTTGAGGAGGTGCTTTTAAGGATCCCTTTTTTTATATTAGTAGAAACATGTCCTTGCAGTCCACCAGGAAATTGCTATTATTGGCAAGAACTTCAGTCACAGTGGGACTCAGTCCAACTAAAAATACATCTGCAAAACTTTTTTATCTTTTCAAGAGACTAAAACTTAGCCATAAGGAGTATGTTAGGGAAAGAGGGAAGATAGATTAGGAGGCAAGCAAAGGAGAATGGTGATACTCTTAAGATACATATTAACTAACTCAGTGGTGTTATGTATATATATGAGCTGTTGCTCAGACTGCTATCTGCTAAATAGGGGTTGGCAGTGGAATAAGGTGGAATTGTGGGATGCTGAGCCTGTTGCTTTAGCAGTTAAGAGTATCTTCTAAATAGGCTCAATCCTCTTGCTCCTGTATTTTCTCCAGAGAAGAATCAACTATTAACTTTTGGTGATACTGTAATTCTACTGCAGGTAAGTCTATAATGCCACAAGGTATTTTTTTAGTACCATGCAAAAGCAAGAGAAGCAAATGAACATGAATTGAATTCTATAGAGGTACCTACTACTTTGCAATTTTGGGCCACTGGAGTGCTCGGGAATTGCCAGTAATATACCACTTACATTGTTTATTCTTTCTTTCCCATAAAACAAACAAAGAAAGAAACCCTAGTTAAAATAAATTAACTTTATTTTTAAAATATGCCACAAGTTATTGTTCATTTACTGTGTAGTAAAAGCTTGTAAATAAAATATTCTACTGTTGTAAACATTTTCCTCTGTTAAAAATTGAACATCCAGAAATTTTGTCCTGCTACTGGTGTTCAGCATGACAGTGGTCTGCGGAAGGGGCCTATGAGGCTAAGAGCAACTGTAGGTTTAACCATGTAGTGTATACTGATATGGATTAGAAGATTGAGAGTTTCTGAGGAAGTGAGCCAAAGTTAATATACATTGGAACAATTTATTTGAATTACTCATACATCTTGCATAGTACTAACATCACTATAACCGTTCAGAACAAAGATCTTGGGTAGTTCACTGAAAATCCCTTCTTTACGTGCGGTGTGGTTTAATAGCAAACATGCAAGAATGTGTTACGAATGGTGAAAAAAGAATTTTTCTGCCCTTACAGGGAGTGATAGTATGATTTCACAAGCAATCTGGTGGTGCTACTTGCTAGAATACAGGTTAGTCTTTAAGAATAATTGTTGAAGCCCTTGCATAACTTGAAACAGGATTATAAAAACAAAGAAAATAGTCCAAATTTGCTGGGCAGGAGATTGGATGATCTCATAGTGTCTTCCAGTCATAAGCTGTATAAATTAATAAGGGAAATGTGTTTTTGTTTTAATTAGTTGTTGAAACTTGCCCAGTTTCCATTTACTGAAGAATTTGGGCCTGAAATATAAACCATACCATTATTAGTTTGTCTGAAAACTTCATGAAGAATTTTAACACACAGTGGTAGATGTTAACTTGAAACATCTCCACAAATGTCTCCTTGTTTACTAGGTCTTGCTTGTCAACTGTATCCAGTATTATTATTAGTAACCTTATTAGAGGCTCATTTGTGCAGTTTAGATTTTACTTTTGGATTAACTCTTCTGGTCATAGGCAGAAAGGTGTTTCAATGTGAAGAGAGCTTCCCTGGCAAGCTAGTTTTTGAAAATCATCATCTGGAACCATTCAGAGTAGATGTAAATAGAATGCTAATGGTGTATCTGCCTATCACTCCACTCACCAGCTGCAAACATTTTGGCAGAGGTTGTTTTCAGTTAAAAACCTTTTACTGGTAAGACCCCATCTCTGGGTCTCCTTTCTATCTATTCTTTTCTGTTTGAGGTATTTATATAGTAAAAGTTATCAAATGTATGGGGTGGGGTTTAGGGGTTTTTTTTGTTACATATGGGGCAGATAGATGTTACCCATTCAGAAAAATCTGAATGCTTAGTGGACTTTTTTTGGCAATGAGTGGCTCCTGGAAAGGTGTTATAAAACACTTCCAGGCATTCAGCAAGCTTTTTTGTTTTTTTCTGAAGGTAAATTGAGTACCTCTGCTTTCTTAAATGGTATTGGAAATGGAAATTTGTGTTTGTTTTATGCTGCTGTTATAGTACTTTCCAAAATGCATTTGTAGACAAATGTTTATATGACCTTCTTTTAGAAAAAATGCTATGCTGTTAGTGTGAGGGAACTGGATTTTTTCTTCCTTTGAAAAATGTTGTTTAAATAATCAATTAGCCTTTGTTTGTGATGACTTGCAGATAATTTCTGTGGGTCATCTAAAATTAGTAGTAGCACAACCTTTCACATAACAGCATTGCATCATTACTTGTTTTGAGCTACTTTAGGAAGAGGGTATTGTAAAAGGTTTTTCAATAACTTAGAATCATAGATTATTATGTTACAAGGAACCTCTCTGGGTTTTCTAGTTGAACCCCATGCTTAAAATAAGACTAATTTTGATTAGGGCTTTTTTTTAAAAAAAAAAGCAACAAAACAAAACTTTAAATAACACTGTGTGCTTTATATCTGTTTTAAAGAAATTAAAAAAAAAAAAAAAAGAAAAAAACAAATGTATTAATTCAGTTGTGAAACTGTTGAGGCAGAAAATCTGTAGATCAGTTTTAGAAGTTTCTGAAACAAATAGCACTGTGTTTTCAGAGCCCAAATTCTTCAGCCTTCAGTAATGTGATATTTGTTTATAATCATCAGCTGTCAGAATTTTAAGTGGTACCATTTTGTCACTTCAGAGTAGTATAATTCAGCAAAAAATCCGTATGTGAGAAGAGTTTAAAAAAATCCCAAAGTACTTGCAATATTGGAGCTGTTCTGGAAGAGCTGAATTAATAGGAAAACGGTATGCATTATTTCAACTGTGTTTTATCATGCTGCTTTATCACACATGGGTTTTATTTCTCCATAACATCTGAACTGTGTAACCTTTTCCCTTTATTTCTCCATGAGAGCAGGAACAAAACCAACCCAAACGGCTAACACCACAGAATACAAGTCTGTGTTCATCTGATACCAGTATAAATAGCTTTTGTCTGAAATGTTGTGCTGTTGTGAAAGTGATTTAATAGCTTTTTAGTTACATGATATTTGCTGTTGGAGTAAGAAGAAAAGTAGCGTGCATGATATGGGATTTCAGGAGTTTCTTGATATCTTATTTAGCCTTTTGTTAGTATTAGTGGGCTGTAAATGTGTTCTTTCTATGGGCTTTTTTGGATGTTGTATTGAACTTTTAAATAAAAAACCCCATTATTTTAGCTTAGAAACTTTAAAAATTGCACTTAGTCATGCGTAATGCTGTTTCCTTCTTAGACCTGCCTTTCCATGGTTTCACCATTGTATTAAGGTGTGCTGTAAAGGTTGAAACAGTGTTGAGCTATACAAGCCTCGAGAAATCACGCAGAGGGCCATTTGAGTTAACTGTCAGCTGTTGCCCAGTGTTTAAAGGTAGTTCATCAGCCACATTTTTGAAGGGAGCTGAAGAACTGGATCATCAGCTTGCTAGTGCTGAAAGGGGAAGATCCTGTCGCTTTCTGTCCTCCCCTCTTCAGCTTTGTGTTCCTTCCTGTTGTGCTTCTCTGTCCTTGCGGTGTGCTGATTCAGCTCAGTAAATTAATCCAAGAGAAACTACAGAAATAGCTTTCTGCCAGATGCTCACTTAGTTTGTCGAAAGGTCTGAGAAATACCAAAGCCAGTGCAATGGAGGAAGAGGGTGCCTGAGAGCAGAAAGAACAAGGAACTGGGGTGGAATTGGAAGAAGAGAGGGAAGCGGGGATGAAAAGTGGGATCTCCTTTCAATAGGAGCAAGCCGTTAGCTCAGCTCAGCTTTAAAAAGTAAATTTACCCGTACCAGTGCTTTGAATCTGGTATTGTCACAATGCTTTACCCACTTTGAATTAGACTTTTAAAAGTCTAACATTAGATTTATCAGACATTTGAGAATATCTGCTATGATGCCAAATGCATTGCAGAACTGGTAAGAATACTAATTCAGTGCTGCTAATATTGATTCCCATGAGCTGACTTAAGAATGAAATTGATTATGCCTCTTAAATTTTTTTTCTTCCCATCAAATTTTCACCTTTGTTTTCATAGAAGAACATTTGCTCTTTAGTGGAGTGCGTAGTTGGATGGGCCTGTGTCCTGACATTGTAAACCTTACACAAAGAAGGGGTTTAAGAGTAGCATTGTAATACCTGCTAAGTAAATGTATTCATTGCATGCACGTATTAGTTTATTTAGACAGTTGTCAGTTCTGAGGCTCTTGAATATATTTTCCTGACTAATAGCATAGCTCAGAAGCACAGAAGAAGAGGGTCTGTGGACCGAAAGTTAATGTATTTTATGGCACAGCACGAGCACTTATGTAATGTATGTTCTCAGTCTTCTGGCTTTGCGGTTTTTTTTCAGTCAGACTCCTGCAGAAAAAAATTACTTAGAACTCATTAGGACATGGGTAAAATAAGCTCTTGGCCAAGCCTTCGGGGTGAGGTGTTGCCTAGATGTCTTTTTGTTCAGAGTTACCATGTTCCGACTGATCAGTCATTCATTAGTGACTTTATCTTTTAGTTATTTTGCCCCTTTCCAAAGGGAAGAAGTCCCAGAGTGCCATAATAACTTTGAAATACAGTAAACAGATTTATTTTATTCATCAAATTACATTACAATGTAAATAGTTATTTCTTTGTTACAGCAGAAAAAAGCCAAGCACTCCTATGCAATTAGCTCTTGTTCGCTATAATTTCTGTAGCTTATTTGTGGCTGTGCTATTCTAAGTAATATGCTAAATTCAGACAAGTACCTAGTTTTTATAGGCACTCATTTGGCATGATAGCGTAACTCAGGAGTGGCACAGCCACATCACACAGTAAGGTAAGGTGATCAGACAAGTACCGTCTTAAAATAAAAGCAACTTTTAACATGATGTTACATGTATGCTTGTCTTGTTTACAGAAAAGGAGGTACATAGTTTTAAATTGTTAACATCTCCCTCTTGAGCTTTCAGAAGAGATCTGGTGTGCCATACATTGTTGTCAGAGTTGGCAGCTTTAAGCCTGAGCCTTGTGATACTCCAACAAGTTATATATATACACATACAGTTCTGAGATTTCTATTTAGAATTTCGGGTGGGAGGAGAGAAGTTGCATTGTTCAGTAATGATGCATACATGGAAATAATGTTTTGGCTCACTTTCAATTTTGGCTCACTACTTCAGTTTTTCTTACACAGTTCAGTTCTCTACGGACTTGTATTACAGGTAGTGTATTGAAATGAGGTGCATTTTGGTAGGCAGTGTAAATGAATTGAGAAAAGTAATTGTTGCTGCCCTAGGAGCTGTTAACCTAAGTCTAAACGAAGATAACTGATATGAGTGAAAAGAGGCCAGGCAATCTGCAGTGTGCTGGTCTTAGCCTTCTGGCCACCAGGTACCCACCAAGCTGCTCTATCACTCCCCCTCCTCAGCTGAACAGGGGTGAGAAAATATAACAAAAGGCTCGTGGGTCGAGGTAAGGATAGGACATCACTCAGCAGTTACCGTCACGGGCAAAACAGACTCAACTTGGGGGAATTAATTCAGTGTATTGCCAATCAGATCAGAGTAGGATAGAGAAATAAAACTAAATCTTAAAAATGCCTTCCCCTCACCCCTCCCTTCTTCTGGGGCTCAACTTCACTCCCAATTTCTCTACCTCCTTCCCCCAAGCAGCGCAGGGGGATAGGGAATGGGGGTTGCAGTCAGTCTATAACATGTTGTCTCTGCCGCTCCGTCCTCGTCCCTGCTTGAGTGTGGAGTCCCACCCACAGGAGACAGACCTCTATGAACTTCTCCAATGTCGGTCCTTCCCACAGGCTGCAGTCCTTCACAAACTGCTCCAGCATGGGTCCCTTCCATGGGGTGCAGTCCTTCAGGAGCAGACTGCTCCAGCCTGGGTCCCCAATGGGGTCACAAGTCCTGCCAGCAAACCTGCTCCAGCGTGGGCTCCTCTCTCTCCATGGGTCCACAGGTCCTGCCAGGAGCCTGCTCCAGCGCAGGCTTCCCACGGGGTCACAGCCTCCTTCAGGCACATCCCCCTGCTCCGGCGTGGGCTCCTCTCCATGGGGTCCACAGGTCCTGCCAGGAGCCTGCTCCAGCGCAGGCTCCCCATGGGGTCACAGCCTCCTTCGGGCACATCCCCCTGCTCCAGCGTGGGGTCCTCCCCGGGCTGCAGGTGGATATCTGCTCCACTGTGGGCCTCCATGGGCTGCAGGGGCACAGCCTGCCTCACCATGGTCTGCACCCCAGGCTGCAGGGGAACGTCTGCTCCAGTGCCTGGAGCACCTCCTCCCCCTCCTTCTTCACTGACCTTGGTGTCTTCAGACTTGTTCCTCTCACATATTCTTACTCCACTCTCCCAGCTGCTGTTGTGCAGCAGTTTTATTCCCCTTCTTAAATGCGTTATCCCAGAGGTGCTACCACCGTTGCTGATGGGCTCGGCCTTGGCCATCAGTGAGTCTGTCTAGGAGCTGGCTGGCATTGGCTCTGTCGGACATAGGGGAAGCTTCTGGCATCTTCTCACTGAAGCCACCCCTGTAGACCCCTGCTACCAAAACCTTGCCATGCAAACCCAATACATCTGCACACATGTACCGAGATACCCAGGCTCTCTGAATGCAGGTAAAAGACTGTTTTAGACAGGATTTAAGGAGGAATAATGTGGCTCGCTTGATAGGAGCAGCTCTTCAGAGGCCTAGAAGATACATCTTATTAAAGTGTTCCTTTCTATTTTGTTTTAAACAGCCTGTGTTTTACCTCCCAGTAACTTTTTTGGGTTTTGTTTTGTGTGCATGTATGTTTGCTGTTTGTCTCTTAGAATAACTGCAAACTTTGAACTTGTTTGTTATGTGTATTTTATGTGTGCATTTGGTTTGTTTGTTTTAATTAATCTGTAATTAATTTAATTAATCTTCTGTAAACAGCCCTTCAGTAAATCTCCCCAAAATCCAGACAATAACCTTTGCAGTGCATCAGCATGCACTTCCAATTCCCTATCTTCAGAAGCCTGGTTGAAACAATTGGACTTTTTTGTCCACTCAGTAGGTGGATGATTGCTTTATGTCCTAATTATAAACTCTGTGGTTTCCAAATAAGTTTAATATGGAACTCACTTGTTTGTATCCTCTTTTAAGAGGTTAGACATATGTAGTGCTGGTTCCAGCACTTCTCATGCTGGGCGGTATTATCTTATTTGTTTATGCTATCCAAACTCTGTATCCATCTTTTACATTCTCTTAAATGATTTCTCCCCTGACAGTAAAATATATTTTAGATCTGTATGAGAGAGTCGGGCTTTGGTCCGTTACTGGGGTATTCAGCTGCTACAATAATGCATATGGTCTTTTTATACTACAAAGGTAAGGATTGTTGATGGCAGTGCAGTCATGCAAATGGAGAGCTAAATGTCATGGCAAGGTTTGATTTTTTTTTTTTTTTTTTTGACCACAACAGGTGACATTTAAATACAGGATCATGCGTGTAAGAGAAGAGAAAAGCAGTTTGCCTGTAGTACAGAATTCATGTAGTTGAGAGTCCTGCTCATTACCAGGACATGTGGGAGTGTGTTTGCTTTTAACAAGAATTTTGTTTGTTTGTTTAAAGATAGCTTAAAAAGAGAGAGAATAGAAACAATTTTAAGCATGTTCTGATACAAGAAATTGCAGTGTTAAGTTCAGTTGCTAAAATTTTGCATCCAAATGTGTGTACTCTGGAGCTTTACTTCTTTGGAACACATTGTCTGGAGCTCATTGCAGACTTTTGCACCAGGAGGATTTGGTATTTTACTCTTAGGACTTGTGTTCAGTGGAAAGGGTGGAGTACTGCAGATAGTCTATCTGCAGTACTGTACTTCTCTCTGAAAATGACTTCCTTAGTTTTACCTGTGATCTTAAATATGCTGCTTCAAATAAAAATCTTTAGAATTCATCCTGGAAATGGCAAGTAATACTGTCAGGCTTCCGAGAATCTAAATTCATAGGAAAGTACGGTATTCTGTAATTACTATTATTCCAAAAATATGAAGAAGCTTAGGAAGAGACTGAAAAATATCTTTATGGCCTGTTTTAGCTAAAAATAGGCATGTGTCATATTGCAGCGTTTTTACAAAGTATGCAAAATAAAATAGGAATAACAGGGAAAGTTTTGGGAATAATAGCAAAGGAAATGTAAGACTCAACTCTCTGCTGATTAAATCAAGCTTTGGATTACACTCCCAACTGAGGTCAACCCGCACATAATTGCACTGTCCGCTATAATGCTATTAAAGCTTTATGGACAAAATAATTTTACAAAAAATACTGAAGACAGAAATAATCTTTGTTATATAGTTCAAATATATGTGCTGTTAAATTGAAAAAAATGTGTTTCCTGCTGGTTAGAGTCTATCTGCATAATAGTTGCCTAAAATATATGGATTCATTTAGTTGTGAACAATGTAACATCTGTGAAACATGATTCTTAAAATAAATGCAGTATTCAATGGGTATAGTCGGGCCTGTACTAGTCAGGCCTGTGCAGGATATTACTCTACCCTCCTCCACCCACTTCTTTAAATAATTAAAAAATTGTGAAAGTAAAAAATTCACACTGAGACTGTTGAAGTAAATGAACAGTAACACTGAATGTCTGCTGAGAATTAATCATGAATGGGACATAAAACATGCCACAAAAGTTGTTTATGTATTTTATGCTAGCACCTTGAAAACTGCATGGTTTTAAGGGACTAGGTTGGTTTAGGCATTTGGCCAGCTTAACCAGTGTCTGCATCTTACTAAAAGGTTTTAGCTGAATTTTTATGTTTCTAATATAGTGTATCGTCTAGGTACTACCTGTGTGAAGATTGAAACATACACACTTAAACTACCTGTGAGTCTGTGGAGGGCCTGGTTTGCCTTATGGCATTATTAATTCACTGTATTCTGTGCTAGACCCAGCGTTATTGTTACCCAATAGTCTGAATACTGTCTGGATGGCAGCCAGCTGAAAAAATGCTTCAGCTGACTTTGATCCAGAACAGGAACGCTTCCATCAGACCGCTTTGTAGAGTGAGGTGGGAGAGGTCCTGTACGCAGCCAGCTTAGCACTATCTGTCTCCTGTGTCAGTGCCCCTTTAGGACTGGTGGCAATAAAGCAGCCTTGGCTCTTCATCAGGCTTACAGGGCTCTGTCTGGAAGCAGCATCAAAGCTACCAGTCTTCTGTTCATACCATACCGTATTGATGAAAGCTTGGTGACCGGTAATCACATCAGTTCCAGAAAGTGCAAGAAAATAGTCTGACCCTTCTGTATTCTTGTAAACTGTATATAAAATCATGTAGGTTGGAAAAGACCCTTAAGATCATCGAGTCTGACTGTTAGCCTGGCACTGCCAAGTCCACCACTGAACCTTGTCCCTAAGCACCACATCTACACATCTTTCAAATACCTCCAGGGATGGTGACTCAACCACTTCACTGGGCAGCCTGTTCCAATGTTTGACAACCCTTTCAGTGAAGAAATTTTTCCTAGTATCCAATCTAAACCTGCCCTGGCACAACTTGAGGCCATTTCCTCTTGTCCTATTGCTTGTTACTTGGGAGAAGAGACTAATACCTACCTCACTACAACCTCCTTTCAGGTGGTTGTAAAGAGTGGTAAGGTCTGCCCTGAGCCTTCTTTTCTGCAGGCTGAACAACCCCAGTTCCCTCAGCCACTCCTCACAGGACTTGTGCTCCAGACCCTTCACCAGCTTTGTTGCCCTTCTTTGGTCATGCTGCAGCACCTCAATGTCCTTCTTGTATTGAGGGGCCCAAAACTGGACACAGCATTCCAGGTGTGGCCTCACCAGCGCCGAGTACAGGGGGACAATCACCTCCCTGCTCCTGCTGGCCACACCATTCCTGATACAAGCCAGGATGCTGTTGGCCACCTGGGCACATACTGTAACTATAATTTCAGATGCATGCCATAATTTCTCCGTGTTGGTTTTCTTTTTCAAAACTTTTTTTTTTCCCCACACTTCTTCCGTTTCTTCTTTCTCTCATGTAATTTTTAACCCAAGTGAAATTTGAGGCAGCAATTTTATGGTGATCTGACAGGACAAAATAATTTCACTGTGCTTTTGAGCTGGTTTACAGTCTTGGTATAAGAGGTTAATGTTCGGAAGTTTTTCCCCAAAATGCTGTCTGAATAAGCCTGGAGAAGATCATGTTAATAGTTGGGTAGGTGTAATGAGTCTGCATGTAACCACTGCTCACAGATTGGCAGCCTGCCTACCTGTTTTGAAGAATATCCCTATCCAATAGCTCTTTGGTCTTTGCTCCAAACCAAATAAGGTGACACTCTTTGGTTTCCAAATCAGTTTTCATGTTTTGTTATGTCTTTTCTGGCACTGTAGTTTAAATGAAATTTCATGACCATTTTCATTCAGAAAGGTCTTCATTAGGCGCAGGAAATGGACTCTGTGTGCATCACTGCCTTAGGAAGGAAGAATGGCTGCTCACCTTGTGTTAATAACTTAAGAATATATATATTCTGTATGAATAACCTGCCCTCACTTGTATTTTTTTATTGGGGGTTTGGTATTTCTGAAGGAGTTGAGGATTAGGTTTAGGATTGGGGTAACCCCAGCAGCAGACGAAATAGAACTGGACATGGACAATACCTTGAAATGATGCTCATTTACTTATCTGCTGCATGTGCAGGAATGCAGTGATAATTCATTACTTTATCTGTACTGTTTCCAGTGATGGACATGATTTTCACTGAACAACCAACTAATTATAAGTAGATATTTGCTTTTAGTGTCCTTAAGATGTCTTTGTACTGTACTGATGGTCATAAAATTGAAATGGTCTTTAATTTCCTGGCACTTCCACTCCAACTTTTGCAAAGTTGTGACTGTCTTCCAGAATATCAGAACTATTAAATAGGCCTTAAGAATGGTCTGTAAAGAAAAAAAAAAAAACAAACAAACCTCCATTGTATGTTCTGTTTCTGGAGTGAGATTACTTAAGATTCTCCTTCCAATGTTGGTAAGTTTTCTCTAATTTTTGTAATTTTTTAGTTGCCCTGTAGGGTTTGTATCCTAGTAGAATAGTAGGGTTTCACGATGAAACAAATGTGGAAATTTGTTTATGTCCTGGTTTCGGCTGGAATAGTGTTAATTTTCTTCCTAGTAGCAGGCATAGTGCTGTGTTTTGGATTTAGTAGGAGAATAATGCTGATAACATGCTGATGTTTTAGTTGTTGCTAAGTAGTGCTTATGCTAGTCAAGGACTTTCCAGCTTCCCATGCTCTGCCAGGTGCACAAGAAACTGGGAGGGGGCACAGCCAGAATAGTTGATCCAAACTGACCAAAGGGCTATTCCATACCATATGACGTCATGCTCAGTATATAAACTGGGGGGGGAGGGGGTTGGCCGAGGGGGCAGCAATTGCTGCTCGGGAACTGTCTGGGTATCGGTTGGCGGGTGGTGAGCAGTTGCATTGTGCATCACTTGCTTTGTATATTATTATTATATTGTTATTATTATCATTACTATTTTACTTTATTTCAATGATTAAACTGTTCTTATCTCAACCCAGGAGTGTTTCTCACTCTTACTCCTCCAATTCTCTCCCCCATCCCATCGGGGTAGAGGGGAGTGAGTGAGCGGCTGCGTGGTGCTTAGTTGCTGGCTGGAGCTAAGCCACGACAATTTAATAAGATACTAATATTCTAAGCAACTAAAAGGAAATTAACATTACAGTGTGCTGTAGAGCTGCTGCTAATAATAGAGACCCTTCTTGCAATGGGTAGCTTGGGAAGAAAGGTTTGTTTTTTCAGTACCTTGACAGAGGGGTAATTACAGCTTCGGGACTGCAAGAGGGTTTTCTGATTGCGCCCGGGGGAAGTAGGGGAAGGCTTGAGTATGACTACTCTGTTTTTAGGCAGTAGCAACAAGCAGGAGGAGCTGAGGAAGAAGGTGGTTTTATAGACTAGATGGTTAAAACAGCTAGCGGGCTGCAATAATGCATGAAATCCATAGGTACTTCGGACTCAAACCCAAGAGCATCTTGGGATGACTTCTGTCCCTCTAACTGCAGGTTAGGTTATGTGTGTTTAACCCTGAAAGTTCATAAAATGTCAGTTTTACAGACTGCAAGCCACAAACCACTACCCAGTACTCTCAGTGAGAACTCAAATGCCACAAAATATTACGTGCTGCTGGAAAAGAGTAGAAGGGCGTAGCAAATGACCTTGCAATAGGAGCAATTTCCTAGGTGTAATTTTTTAGGTAATACAGCAAATTGCCGAATGCTGCTGAGGAGTGTCGCATCTGTTCTAGACCATCTCTCCCAGACCTTTCATCTCTGCTAAGCCCTGCTGAGGGAAAGCTCTTCCTGGCTTGTCATCTGACCATCATTTTAATGCTGAACATGAAAATAAAGCTACTGCAAGCCTCTCTGCATTCTGCTCTGCATCCTCTCTCTAATCTTTAGTGCTTAAAGGAAGCCCAGGTGGGGTTAGGGGGGGTCTTCAGATGCAAACTTTACATTGTGAGGAAAGAGCAAATTTTGCTTATCCAGTCGGGTAACTGAAACACAGCATAGTAATATAAATGTAATGGGACAAACTGAATAGATAGTGTGGTAATCAAGAATTCTCCTGACTGTCCTGGGGTATAAATGAACCGGACACCAAAGGACTGTTGACCAAAGCTTCAATTTCTAATCTGCAGTTCCCTCTATTTTGCCTTCCAGTTATAATACTTGATGGAGTTGAGTGTACTGAGAGTATTCATGTAGGCTTGGCATCCAACTTGAATGAACAGATAGAAGATGCAATATGCCTATTCCATAGTGTTCCTAATCTATGTTAAGTTTAAATAAACCTGGACTGTGAACATATGCTTTTGATATGGTAATACAAAGGGCAAGAGACTTTGCCTTTGAAAATTACATAAGAGGGGAATTAATTTCAGATAATCTTGTCTTTGTACATACATCAAGTACTCCACATGTCTGTATGAGATTAGTTTTTGTTAAACAGTTGAACATTTTTTTAGGAATGATAAAAGATTTCCAGCAGCATGTGAGGTCTGCCCAGGCAAATGACCAAAATAGGTGCAAAACAAGCATATAAATTACAAGTATACCTTGTAGCAAATTTGTACAAACAGATGAATTTTCAGCTTCATGAGAACTAAAGGAAGGAGCGGACAGACTTTGATGTTGTGTTTTCTTATATGAATTAAAACATAAATTATTTTAAGTATTTTTTAAAAGCTTATAATACTTAGATAATTTCCTTTTAAAAAAAATCTAATGGAAACTTCGTGCATTTGAAATTTCATGCCTAAACTGCCTAGGCTAAAATCATAAACTGGAAGGCAAAATAATGAGAAATGCAGATCACTGTTTTGTATAGATTCTTGTCTGTGTCTGGAGCTGCACTGATATAATGGGGCTGTGTTGGTCCAAAGTATAGACAGGCAAAAATCCGTCCAAACACCAAGAAACCTAGAAAGATCAAAATGTGACTTCTCCTCTTTTGACTCCTTTTGCATCACTCTTTCCCCCCCAACACCCGAAAGTGGGAAATGTGTGAAGTACATATCTGATTACTGTGTTACAGATTCTTACACTGTTGCTTTTTGTGCTGTCTTTGTGCTTGTATTCACTACCTTCCAGAGATTTTTTGAAAGCAAAAATCAATAGGAGTGTTGCACATTTTGAGGTTATCAGATATGTTCTCGTACTTGACTGGCTAAATCTAAGATGTGGATGGGGATTAAGATTGATTTGTTTGTTTGTTTATCTGAGTGATGTTTTTGTGGGAGAGGGAAGATAACATGTTCACTGGAATTGGCGCTTTTTCTACAGCTTCTGGAAAAACATAAGAACACAGAAAGCATGGTAGAGCTGCTTGAACTGTATCAAATGGAAGATGAAGCCTACAGTAGTCTTGCAGAAGCTACCACGGAGCTCTACCAGTACTTACTACAGCCATTCCGAGATATGAGGGAACTTGCGATGCTTAGAAGACAGCAGATAAAGGTATGGTAAAGGTAACTGAACTTCTTATTAATGGGGGAATCATGCTTTTTAGTTACTATTTACTGTTAATTACTTTTATTATGCAGTATATGCAGTGATGGTTTCTCCACTAGAGGTTGACCCTATTTTACTGGTTCGTCCACATGGAGGAGTGCTTTTGAAGAGTGAGGATGTCTCTGGCATATGTAGCTAACCATCACTTGTTTAACTTACTGTGTTTGACTATTCAAACTAATTGCTGAATTTAATAGGTGAAACTTAAAGTTTTGTGATTACTGGGAATACTGATTAATATAGAAAGAGACATATGTACAGTACCTATGCTATTGTTAATTCTTTTAAAACATTATACAGGAAGTTACTTTTAATTCTAGTTTTCTGCGATAATCTGATAAACCATGAGAAGTCAGTAGCTTCTTATGTAATGTTGTGAAACACTTAAATGTGGAAGCATATTAGAAGTATATAATTTGCTTTAACACTTTAACAGTATCTTTTCCTAAAAGCCAAAAAAGTATAGCCCACTGAAGAATACTACATTTCAGTAAAACTGTTTTATAATGCATATGTTTTATTGAAAAATAATTCTGATTTTAAATACTTAACCAAAAATAACAAATGTCATCTTTATTGCATCTTGGAAGTACTTTTGATAAAATCCTTAGCTCCTATGCAGATTACTAAGACTGTAGCCTTCTGATTCTTCTAATACATGTGTTGTAACATAGAAGCTAAAATGGGTTTGTTTCATTTAACCTGTATTGCAAATGTTGATTTATCTCAGCTTGGCACCTTGCTCAGTTAGCCAACATTGCTTTTACTGGTTTCAATTTAAAAATACAGTGTTTTTCTCTGGTTTTGATTATAGAATGAGGGATGAAGGTAAGAGGATTTATGATTCCAAAACTAGTTTCAGTTTGAGCTATTGCTGTGTCCATAAAGTAATTTTTCAGAAAGTTAGCAATCTGAATCTAACTCAGTGAGGTAATGTGATGATATTTGAACTAAAAGCGGGGTTTTTTCCACTGAATGATAAATGTTGCTGTGTAGAGAATTGGGATGAATATTTTTTTCAGATGTATCATACTGTTGAAGGTTATGAACACTACGTTTAATAAGCCTTCTTCAAAGCATGATGAAATAGTTCCCATTTTATTTGAATTTGTAGCAGAGGAAAAGATTTTATTTTGTTGTTCTTTTGTCAAACAAGAAAAGATAAATACATTGAGTAGGGAATATGAATTGAGAGTTGTGTTTTGGTGGGGTTTTTAAAATTTATTTATTTATTTTTAACCTCAATGATCTCTTGAATTCCGGTTTTAAAATACCTAATTGTCTATTTTTTGTATTTGTATTTGTAAATTGTATATTTATAACCTTGGTAAAGGTGCTGGTTTTGGCTGGGATAGAGTTAATTTTCTTCATAGTAGCTATATGATTTGGATTTGTGCTGAAAATAGTGTTGATAACACAGGGATGGTTTAGTTACTGCTAAGCAGTGCTTACACAGAGTCAAGGCCTTTTCTGCTTCTCACACCACCCCACCAGTGAGTAGGCTGGGGGTGCACAAGAAGCTGGGAGGGGACACAGCCAGGACAGCTGACCCCAACTGACCAAAGGGATATTCCACACCATATGACGTCATGCTCAGCAATAAAAGCTGGGGGACACGTTCGGAGTGATGGCGTTCATCTTCCCAAGTAACCATTACACGTGATGGAGCCCTGCTTTCCTGGAGGTGGCTGAACACCTGCCTGGCAATGAGGAGTGAATGAATTCCTTGTTTTGCTTTGCTTGCGTGCACAGCTTTTGCTTTACCTATTGAACTGTCTTTATCTCAACCCACGAGTTTTGTCACTTTTACTCCTCCAATTCTCTTCCCCCATCCCACCGCGGGGGAGTGAGCGAGCAGCTGTGTGGTGCTTAGTTACTGGCTGGGGTTAAACCACGACAGTAAACTTCAGAGGTGTGTTCTGTGGTTGATTATTTTAGTTGTACATAGTTGCATCTAATGTACATTAAGTTCTCTTCCTAACTTGGCAATTTTTGAGTTATAAAACTCGGTCATCTGTATTATGTGGTAGAGAAAGATGCCATCTCTTGTTTTTCATTTCATTGTTTGAGAGAAAGCAGTACTTGTATCTATGATGACAAAATATATATTATGCTGGGTAGCTAGGGTAGAAGAATTGCTTTATAAATAGAACTTGAGTACAAAATGGTTTGTGTTAACTTGCTGGATATGTTTTTCTGGCAGGCCTAATAATGGAGCAGAAATCCTTAGGTTTCTATAAACCATTATGGCTGGGGTTAGCTCTATTTTCATGCATAACAGAATTATTTCTGATGCTTCAGTGAAAGGGGAGCTGTGAACATACAATACTGTTTACATATGAAGAGTGACAAGGAGAAAGATAAAGTTTGGATGTAGGGCAGGGTAAAGAAGGAATAACCTGCAGAATGTGTTACTAAGATGAAAAAATAAGTTACAAGGATAATTAAGATTGAATACAAATATCAGTGCTTAGTCAAGGTTGCATATGCCTTCCGTAATTATTTAACATTTTTAGACCTTTTCTCTATTAGGTATCTGTTTTTGATTTGTGGGGAAGTTATTTTAGTTTGTTTTTTAAGAATTTGGGGGTTTTAATGAGTATTTTAATAAGTTTCATTTTGTCAATTTTCAGAATGAGTTTATGAGGAAATTAATTGCTTTGCCTATAATCTTTGAGAAGAGTGTATAGTGTCTTCTCCTTTTGGAACAACACATAAAAATTGGAAGATATATCATGGGTGTTAAATTAACTGCTGTTGCTGTGACACTTTTAGCAAGAGACAAGCCTACAGCCGGGAAGGGAGAAACAAGCACAAAATTCTGTCCACTCAGCAGAGGCTTATTAGAGCAGGACAGCTATATTCTCTGCAGATTCCTTTTTTTTTGGGGGGGAAACCCAAAACAACTGACAACAAAATTTAAAACATTTAGAAGCTTGAAAATGCGATTATTGTTGTCCATGATAGAAGTCTTTTGTTTTGTTTTTGTATTTTAACTTGATTGTATGCTAGTTTTCCAGGTGTGTTTTGCCTCATTTAGTGTGAAGGATGGATCATTTATTATGGGTGAGGAATCAAAGCTGTGTTGTGAAGCACTTAAATACTGCTGAATTTGGAAAACATAATGAAAAGGGTAGAAGATTATGGAAAGAGAAAAGGATGGCTTATTATGAAACAAAATGAAATGTCACTCTGGAAAATCGACTTCTGCCAAAATTTCTATTTAATTATGGACTAAGTCATCTGACCCTAGAACAATGTGTGCAGTAGTGATACATTTCTCATTTTTCGGGCTCCCAGTTTCAGAAATCTAGTTTTGTTCATGGAAATGCTTAGTATTTGTAAGTGCTGCTCAAATCCATGGGGATCTCCTTCTAAGCATGGCTAAATGCTTACCAGATACCATGCATTCTTGAAAAAATTGGACAGTGCAAGCACAGCAGTGTTTAGGACTTAAATTTTTTCATATATATGATACGGGAATAATCCTGCTTGCAGCAAGGCCTTTATGGGGGACACACAAATAGAAGCCAAGTCATAATAAATGGTATTATCAAATTGAGAAATGCTCATCAAAGAAGCAAGTCTGTACTCATTTCAAGATTAAAATGTAAGATATGCTTACTAGACATACTCTGTGTGTCTAGTATGACCATATTTTGTAAGGTAAGTGTGAAAAGTTGCATTGGTAAGCTAGGCAAACAGTCAGAACTATAATTATGTTTGCTAAATGCTGGAGAAGGTATAATAAAGGAATTGAACACAGTATTACAATTTCTATACACATTAAAAGCTGTGCTGAATTTGTGTAGGCATTTTTAAGTTTCATTATTTCTGGACTGTTGCTGGTTTAGATGTAACACTATCTAAAAGCATTCAACCAGTGAGTTTTATTTAGCATGTTAATTTCACTGTTTGGATTACCGGTCCATTTCTTCTGATTCCAGACTCTCAGATGTAACATAAGCATCAGGCAAGTGAAGCTTGATATTCAAATGCTGTATTACATGTTTTGGGCTATCTATATTTTTCCAAAAATCTGGAAGACAATTATGAACTGAAAGCCACAATCAAACAATATTTATGGATCTAGCATTAATTTTGAATTCTAAATGAATTTTAAGATGCTCTTTTTGCTAGACCTCTAATGAACTAAAAAAAGCTGTAATATTTCGGATCCTAAAAATGTTTCACATTTATCCCACAAATTTTTCATTTATCAAGATGGATCATTTTCCTATGAAAATCTATCTAATTTTTTTGTACATTAAGAATATACATTTCCGTAGCAGAAAAGTGGGAAGTAGCAGGCATCAGTAGCTGGAAACCTGAAGGTGAAGTAATTCTCCCAAAATTTGGAAGAAGCAGAGCAGATACCTGTGCTCTGGTGCCTTTGATTTCAGACAGTTAACTGTTAATTTTGTCAGATCCTCCATATGTAGTGTAGTCGTCTTCTGAAAGCATGGAGGGGAGGGACCAGTTAGTGGTTGATATTTGACTATGGAAGTTATTGACAGTTTGATATGATCAAGCTTTAAGTCCCTTAAGACTAAGATACAAAGTGTTCTTTGGTACAGGATACCAAATCTGGTTACTTTAAAAAAAAAAAAAAAAATCTTTCAAAAGAGTAACTTCATGGGCAAAACCCCAAAGCCTTCAAAACCTTTCATGTATGTGCAGTTGCGTTCACTGGCCTTCACAGAGAGAAAAACTGCCTTGCTACTTTGAATTTTTATGGTCTTATAACTGTGGCCAGTACTTCACAGCCATGTTGAGTAGGCACTGTGTTTGATCAAACCCCAGGTGAAATCTGTGGGAGACTTTCTTTTTTCATGCTTTTTTTCTTTTTTGGCTTTTTTTTTAATGTGCTTGGTATTACACTAAAGATAAAATGTAAGATAAATTGTTTCATAACCTACATGTAGATGCCAGCAAAATTTTGCCACAAGCATTCTTGAAGGTCTGAGTTGGACTGGATTTGCTTAACTGAGAGCTGACGGTATCTTGATATAGGTGAGAACCTACAGTCATTGTTACTTCTCAATTCATCTCCAGGAACGAGAACATTAAAATGTAATTATATATTAAATATATTTAAAAGCACGCTTAGTTTCATTGCATACATATTCATTATTTTCACTGGCATGTTAATTCACTTTAATGTGAGGAGTTTTTAAGGACTTTAAATACTCTAATGTTGAGATCTAGCACTGGAAATAAGAGATTAGAGCCGCCTTTTAGCTTGATAATTCGTCATATTCATTTTTTTCTAAATTCTGGAATGCTTTATTAGTCTACGTTGTGCTTCCCTTTCAAGCTGCTTTAAGCAGATACTGGTATAGTTGAACATAAAACTCTAGCTAAACCATATGTAGATTTATTTGTTGGTGTAATACTTGATGGTGAATTGCAGTAGTGAACCTTTAACTAATTTGACTTTGATTTGTGTAAAATGAAATACTTAGAAATAAATTATATTGCACTGAACATTTTAACTTTTGGTTAAAAAAATATTTTCACTAAGTATGAAACAAGTTCAAAGGAGAAGATAAGTTTAATGATGAGGATAGCTAGCAAAATAGAATTACTTAAAAAAAAAAAGAAAAGAGTATACTTTAAAAAACGTCTCAGTCAACTGAGTGGGGAGTGGATGTCAATGCTTCATACTCGTAATTTGTGGCATTGCTCCCATAAATGGATGAGTTCTGTATTACTAAATGTATGTTTTTATCATTGGCTCTTAAATAACTGATGTCTTAGTGAGCTGGTTTTTGAACTGTGCGTTTATATTTTTTTTAAGCCTCATATAATATTTTTGAGTGCATGGTGGTCCTGCAGTGAAAAACATGAATAGAAGGCTATGCAGGGCACATTGGAGGACACTAAAGCAGCACTGATTAAAATGTACAATTACTTGCATGGCAACCAGCTCAATTTTATTCCTCTCAGTTTGCGAACTACACCCTCCAGCAGTTGCAGAGTAGTGACTTGCTGACAAGAAGTTGATGAAAAACATCTGGTAAAAAAACCTAAGGTAGTACTCAGTGGAGAGATTGAAACACTTCAGAGAGTTTTTAAGTCTCCTAATATATCTGTAGTTGGAGATGTGTCCTCACATCATCAGAAATCATAGTTAAAGAAACTTGGCTTTTGAAAAACCTGTACAGTAGGGAAGAAATGGTAATCTAAGTTTATGCAAAATGGCTGGATTTGCAAATGAAGGTCATAAACTTTGTTGAAAATACTGCTTTCTTGTTTGAGAAACTGGTGAAATATGCTGAATTATGCTGTGATAGTCTTCATAGTCTCAAAGTCTGTTTCAGAAGGGTTATGTGCCAATCTCTGTTTACATTCTGAACTATAAATCCTCTAGATTTATTATATAAACTCATAGCAAAACAGTTTGCTGACTTAAAATCAGGATTTTATGGGCTTTCTGAAAAAATAATGCTCTAAACAGTGATGTGATGGAAGGTGGGCTAGTAGTCTGAATCAGTGAGGAAACTGAACTCTTGGTATGAGGTTGCTGACTACAAACTGTGGCATGTATCCGATCACTTAAATCTGCCTGTCTGCAAGGTGAATAGAATACAAAACTGCTCTGGATGTGCAACTGTAAAACTGCTTAGAAAAATCTGGTTATGTTTGAATGCCAAAAAGGTTTGGTTGGGTTGTGTTTTGGTGGTTTTTGGTTGTTTTTTTTTTTTTTAAAGTTCTCTTACAAAAGGCTGGGTTGGATAATAAAACAGTAGGTGAAATTGTCAATACATAAAAAGCAATTCACATGCAGAAGGGTGATGACTACCTCCAAAAGTACACATGCACGTTTGTATGCACTTAATTAACTATTAGTCCTGAGGAAAAAGGTATGAGAATTATCTTGAGGAGTTCTCTGAAAATAGCTTGCCATTCAACATTCTGAAAGAGGAGAGAAAGGTTTTGAATTATTACAGGAAAAACCCAAACATCACACCTTGTGTATATCCATGGTATACTTGCATCTTGAATGCTGCAGTTTTAGTTTCTCCCTCTCTGAAACATCCTGTAGGATCAGAATAGTTAAGGATGGCAGTGAGCATAGTAAGGGTATTTCCCTGCAAACAGCCTCCGTGCAAGGACAGAGCAAATTAATCAGATTACCTTAGTTTGGAAAGCATGTGATTCATGTAGATAAGAAAGGGATCTATAAATCATGAATGATAAGGGGAAGAAAATACTGAATTATTTCTTTCAGTCTTTCTAATACTGAAAAAAACAGGGGCCCCTCAATGAATCCGTGAGGCTTTAAAACAGCCTGCAAATAGAGGAAAAACAATTGAACTCTTATTAAACAGCCTTACGTGCTCTGTGGCAATAATTTCCACAGTTTAACTATGGACACTAAGTATACATGTGTTCCAGAAAGAGACAGACCCTTCAGTGGCTATTAACAATGATTCAGATTAGCCATCAGCTCAGGAAGCCTCTGAGGCATTTTTTAACAGAAGTTTGGAGTTATCAGTGTGTCCGTGCCTTGTGGCTTCATTTTTGTTTCTTTAAGTGCCAGTAATAATTATAGTTGGAAGCAAGGGCCAGGACAGCTTTGGATCTGACCTAAGATTAGGGTGTGGGGGGAAATGGTGTGCAAAGATGCAGAATCAGAGTGTCCATTCAAAAAAGGCATCTTGATGAAACTCGGAAAGGATGTTAAACATGCAGAAAATACTAAATTGTGTGTCCTTGCAAGGATTAAAGCAGGGTGAAAACTGGAGAGGTATGATATTTTCTTTTGCAGTGATGGAGATAGGGAAGGAGGAAGAAAGAAGGAAGAGACTTTGATGTACATGCTGTTGAGGGCAAGGAAAGGGGCTTAAGGTCTTCAAAGAGAAAAACTTGATCATGAGAGTGTAAATTTTTCAAGTCCACGTTTAGCTAAATCTGTAAATAGATTGAAATCTGGTACTTTATTTTCAGGAAAAAAACAATTTTTGTAAGCTTTCATGATGCTTGTTGACTTCATGCTGGATCTTGTCGGGCTTTATTTGCAGTTGTAACAGTTATTTTTAGTATCCTTATTCATGGGTATTTATATGTGTTTAACCTGATTTCTTCTTGTCTAATATTTGTGTCCTTATTTTCCTTTTTTCAGTATATATGTATATAAAAATTGTCAACCATATTTTGATGAATTCTTGATGGACATGCTTAACATTTTGTCTATTGTATATATTAAGCTTTTTTTAACTGAAGATTTAAAAATCCATCCAATCCTTTTCATCCACAAGCAGAATCTAAAACATCCGGAAACACTCAAGCCCACTTGCTGTAACACTCAAGCCTACTTGCTTAAACAAAGGTTTCAAAGAACTAATAGAATATGTCTTACTTAAAAAATATATGTATTTATTTTTAAATGAAGCCTTCTTTTTGAAGGTGAACTTTGGTTTTTAGCCTGAAGCTCAGTAAGTGAAGCTGAAATGTAAATAATGGTTTTATGATATACACGTGGATAAATAAGGCATAACTCAGGATGCGCTATTTAGCCTTAATTCTGTCAATTGCCAATATAAAATACTTTAACTTAATGGTTTTAATGCTCCTTTATATACACACTTATGTATCTGGGGAAGAAAACCAGCTGAATAGTCCCATTCATTCCTCTTACTCTTGTCATAACCTTAATCTTCTATGATTTTTCTCTTCTGAATACACTTAATTTTTCAGCATTCTCCATAGTTCTGGAAAAAACGTTCACCACTGCACTTTGCAGTACAATGACATTATTATTATTCAGTCTTCTTTCTGTATGTCCTAACATCTTGTTTGCTTTTTAGTTTGTTCCTTCCTTTACAGTCTTTATTGAATTGTGTATGTCATTCTCCTATATCTTGATTAAAATGTCAAAACCCCTGTAGTTTGTATTGCTAGTCCCAGGCTCCAAAGATTTTAAGGAATCTAGACCATCCAGTCTAAGTTAGTTTGCAGGTATTAACATTAAAGTCCATGTCAGGATTTGTTAGGATAAGCCCAGTAAAACTATAAAGCGCTTTTTACAGCTGAGTGCTTTCACTTAATATATTTGTGGCTGTACATATGGAATTATAACATGTTTTGGGAAATAATGCTGAGTTTGTGTTACCAGCTGGGACCATAGTTAAAATAAAACCTGTAAGACTAACTTTGAGAAGTCCATGAATGGATGAAGCTGAAATACATGCATTATTGCTAATATATCCAGCAGGCTGTGGTTGCAATTGGTTGTTTGGCCTCCTGGAATGTGAAGGAAGGTAGCTGAGTGTTTGGGCTGAAACACTCCTCTGTGTATGAAGCTGTTTCCTTTTTATATACTGCCTCTGCCATCTGTAGTGCTCCCTCAACTTACTTTTTTTCATTCTTACAATTAATCGAACTGCTGCTGTTACATCTTGTGTTTTTCTCCTTTTCTGCCAATTACAAGTCCGACTAGGAGAAGGATAACAAAGGGAGCTGGAGAGACATGACAGATCCCTGCCTAAGCTATAAGGTGACCTGGCCTAAGTATGTTTCTGTCAGTCTTGTCCATTCTTGTCCCAGCTGTCTTCAGAAAGAATCTGGGAAGTATTAAAGATCTTTGAGGACTATTTATTTATTTAGGAGATGTATACTATACAAAACATAACAAAATCCTGTAGTTGCAGGCCTGTTTCTCATATCTTCTCACAATAAACTTAGGTTACTCTCTTCAAAACTCAACAACAATCTGTGAACTTTTACAGAGAAAAAAGTTTCCAGTAGAAGAGTCTTGCCTCTGATTCATTCTCACTTGCTCACAGGCTACATTAGGGACTTTTTCAGTTTGTTTCCTCTGAAGAACTAATTTGTTTTCCTTCAGAAACATATCCATACGGTGTACAAATGTGTTCTTTTATGTTCTGTTACTCTGAAGCAACAGCTGATGGAAATAGATGCTTATATGGTGTGTTGAAATTAATGGCTTCTGCTGTTTCTTCCTCTTGTGTGCTGACAACCATTTTTGTGAAAGCTGTCAGTTTTCTTAGTTTCAAAGCATTATCTGAAGTAAAGCTTGCAAAACATGAAAGTCTTCAAAAGTGAGTTTCATCGTCAGGAAAAAAAAAAGAAAATTTTCTTAGCCAATTTTACCATGAGGCTTGGATTCTTCTCAAAGAGAATACAGCTTTTTTTAGGAAGAATAGCCAGAATGCTTTTTTTTTTTTTTTGAGAAGGTGATTACTAGAAAAGAAACGTAGATTTGCCTGTGTGATCTGGTTGTGAGAACAGAAGTTTTTCTGTTAGACCACACTTTCTCCAGAACTTTGAGTCCAAATAAGGAACTTCCAGACCAAAAAGTGAGTTTGAGAAAATGTTAGAATAGAAGCCATGGTGATTTACTGGTAACTTTCTCTCCTTTTTGTTTTTCATTCTTTCTTAGCCACCCTGAAACGGGTTGCTGTTGGCAAAATAGCAACAATTAATTGTGGTGTTAATTATGGACTGATTTATTTTCAGATCTCGATAGAGAATGACTACCTAGGCCCCAGAAGAATTGAGAGTCTGCAAAAAGAAGATGCTGATTGGCAGAGAAAAGCCCACATGGCTGTGCTTTCTATTCAAGATCTTACAGTTAAATACTTTGAAATAACAGCTAAAACACAGAAAGGTAGTTATTTTCTACTATACTATCCCTCAGATAAAAGATCTTTAAAAATTTATTTAATGTTTACCCTGTTCTGTATTGTACTGTGATTTGTTTAGTTTTTTCATCAGTCCTCCATGAGAAAAATGCAGCTGTCGTTCCCATTTGTTTTTTGCTTTGTGTTGTCCTGGTTTCGTCTAGGATAGAGTTAATTTTCTTCCTAGTAGCAGGCATAGTGCTGTGTTTTGGATTTAGTAGGAGAAGAATGCTGATAACGTGCTGATTTTTTTAGTTGTTGCTAAGTACTGCTTATGCTAGTCAAGGACTTTTCAGCTTTCCATGCTCTGCCAGGCGCACAAGAAACTGGGAGGGGGCACAGCCAGAATAGTTGATCCAAACTGACCAAAGGGCTATTCCATACCACATGACGTCATGCTTAGTATATAAACTGGGGGGGGTTGGCCGAGGGGGCAGCAATTGCTGCTCGGGAACTGTCTGGGTGTCGGTCGGTGGGTGGTGAGCAGTTGCATTGTGCATCACTTGCTTTGTATATTATTGTTATCATTATTGTTATCATAATAATAATAATAATTATATTGTTGTTATTATGATCTTATTATTATCATTACTATTTTACTTTATTTCAATTATTAAACTGTTCTTATCTCAACCCAGGAGTTTTTCTCACTCTTACTCCTCCAATTCTCTCCCCCATCCCATCGGGGTAGGGGGAGTGAGCGAGCGGCTGCGTGGTGCTTAGTTGCTGGCTGGGGCTAAACCACGGCATGTGTCTATTGTAATCTTTCACCAATAAGACTTTTCAGAACATCATAAGTGAGCAGAATAGAAATTTTAGATAAACGTTTCACAACTACTTTCTCAATGTGGTTGTATTAGCTGCACTGTACATTTGCAAAGGATTTAGGGAGCATAGAGTCCCTGGTGGATTCTGTCTTCTGTACTGGATATGGCAGACCACCATAGTAAGTGTTTATTACCTTTCAATTCATTTCCTTTTCCTGTCTCCCCTGCCTTTCAGTAATGTTTTTCATAGCTCTAAATATTAAGCAACAGTTCAGTTTAACAACCTAGTGAAAGCAGCTTTGCTGTTGAAAGCAGACAGTCTTTGTGGATGTAACCTTGGCATTTCTATGCTTGAAGAATGCGGCAATTTTACTAAAGAGGTGGTGCAGTAAAACCAGGTCATATGACTTGCCATGTACATCTGCGCTCTCATCCTTGTACCATTTTAACTTAAATAATCAATTTATTAGGGCAGATACATGAGGATGTGGTTTCATGTCACTCTTAGTTTGACTGTGGGCTACCACTGACAGAGTTTGTCCCACTGTCTTCCCTGCCCGACTGCGGGTTCCTGTTTCTTTCTTTGCCTTGGTGATAGTGATTGTGCAACCAGATAAATGAGCTGTACCACTGGGACAAAATCTTTTTTGATGGGTAGGTTTCCAGTCATCTCCCTGCATAACTGCTAGATCTGGTTCAAGAGAAGCAGTCAGTGCAAAATTATTCCTTTCAGTGACAATCCAAGTTAAGTGTGACATGAAACTCCACCCTATTTTGAAAAAGTGACTAAACCAGTTCAAGCATGTTGGAATGAATTTAATTAGAGCAAATTCTAAATGTATTTTAATGAGTTTGGTTCCTTTTCTAGTATGACAAAGGTAGCAAATAAAATACCCCATTAGCTGATAAAGAAACATATATTTATAGTTATTTACTATTTGTCTTGTTCACATGCTTTTTCATGTACAGCAGTCAGGATTGTGGGGAAAATCACTGGGAAATGAAATGCCTGGAGACCATTTACAACCATAGATCTTTGGCATATAGGTTGCTTGCCTTATTTATGTTTTGGGTTTTTTTGCCTTCCTGCTGATCATAGGGTGGTCTTACATACCAAAATACTAACAGATGGCAGAGGAAAAACACATGAGAATATAAAGGTATTTTTTATTACCTAACAACAGCATGTAATATTTTCTAGCAGCTGTGGACTGAATGCTATACTTTTGATTGTGTGAATTTCAGGGCTTTTGCTTTGCAAAGCTAAGTGTACCGTATCATGTGATCGTTTTATATATTAAAATGGTGAAAATCTCATATATGTTAGCCTAGATGTTGTCTGAGGCTCAAGAATAGAAAATCTCAATCAGGCAAGGGACTCCTACTACTGTGAAGTCTTCCTGAAAAGAGTCTCGTTCATCCCTGCATAGTAAGATCAGATTATAATTTGTTGAGTTAATTTGAATTAATTTTGTGAAGCAACCTCCATTTTGAGTTAAAAGATAGATGTTATTTAAATTTAATTCAGTATTCTTACATAATTGCACTTGAGGTCAAGCTGAAATTTTTGTTTTAAATTGTGAATTTTTTTCACTCTGCAGATTTGTTTAAATTTATGACTGTACTATAGAAGTTATCAAGGGAAACTGGAGACTTCAGTAGCTGATAATTGGGGCTTTCAGAAGTGGGGAAAATTTGGGATGCAGTTTAAAACTACATGATAGCATTAATTAGATTTTTTTTTTAAGTCAAGAATTCTGAACCAGTGGTTCAAATGTTCAGGTACTGTGTATTCAGAATGAATGGTCCCTCTGTGGATAACAGAAATTGGAATTATAATGATAAGATTGATCAACAGATAGCTAATTGCCTATTTACATGAATCATAAGAGTACTTATATTCTGGATTTGAAGGTTAGTACTCTGTGGAATAACTGCTCCCTGCTAAGAGAACTTTGTATGCTTTTGGATGCAAATGTGTGTATTGTCTCTGCAGTAGAATCACTAGTGATCTGAAGAATAGACTGGTAAGCTGTCTGCCTTTTCTTCCCCTGTGTAGCTGTGTACGATCGAATGCGAGCAGACCAGAAAAAATTTGGTAAGGCAGCATGGGCAGCAGCAGTGGAACGCATGGAGAAGCTTCAGTATGCAGTTTCTAAGGAGACACTGCAGTTGATGCGCGCTAAAGAAATCTGTTTGGAGCAGAAGAAACATGCACTGAAAGAGGAGGTAATTTGTCATACCAGTAAATAGAAAAATAAAACATACAGGAAAAAAACAAATCTTGAAGAGTGTTGATGTACTTAAAAAAAAAAAAGAAAAAAAAAAAAAACCAAAACAAAAAAAATCTGACTTGAAATTTATTATTTTTCTGCTTTTAATAATAAAATTTTCTATTTTAACTTTTACTACACTTTACCACCTTAGACAAATGGAGTTACAATGTAGGTGTGGTGGTTTTTGCACCACTTATTTAAGTCTTCTGTTCACCTTTTCCTGGTTAGTCAACCAGGAGGAGAATTTTTACTGTTAAATGTTTGCATTTATCCACTGAGATGAGTAAAATGAAGAGAAGGGGTAGGACAGGAATCTGCTGCTATGTAATCTCCACACTTTAGCTTGCAGAGGCATGACCACCTCTTGGAATAGTTCTGACATTCCAGATGGAAGGTGTCTGAACATCAGTAAATACACAGATGACTAGCCTGTTGTGCTGCACTCTTTGTCTCTGCTTATCTTAATTATTAAGGCAGTCTTCCAGAGGGTGTTGTGCTAGCTACAGCTTTCCTGAGGAAAGAGTGCATGCGTTAAATTTAGCAGAAAAAAAATACATTTATTTGGTTTTGTGACACCTCCTCAAAAGCAAAAATGCTACAAATACTCTTTTAAAATTTGCTCTCATGGATATTCAGTGCTAAGACCTTTCAGTCATACTAATGCCAGTTTACATTCTGTCTGATCAGTTGCTTGTTTTTAGAGCACTTTTCAAATGTTTCAGCAAAATTTCACTCAACTGGTGGCTCTGTTATGAAAAGGTTATCCAGAGAACTCACGCCTTTAGCACTGTATAGATTGGTAAGTTTGTAAGCCTGATAGACTATGTGCCTATTTTAGGAGCTTCTGTAGAAGACAGCTTGATCTGCGAGGAGAGAGTACCTGCAAGACCCAGAGCACAAAAATAAAAAGTTTGCTCCATTCCAATGCTCTTTGTATTTAGGAAGCCAAGAGTTGTCTGCAATCTTGAGTTTATCATGCTGCTGGCATCCTTAGCTAAGAGTTAATGAGAGAATCCAGCAGTACTAACTGGAAATACTATATTTAATATGTTCACATATTTAGGGCAGCCATGCATTGTCTTTTCCATAGCACATCTTATTTTTCTCCCAGTGGAGACCTTGTGTGAATTTTTGTTGAACGAGATCTCAGTCTGGTAAATGACTGATTGATTGGTTTAATGTGCCAAATCATTAGGGGCTGCATGGGAAAAGGAGAGGTTCATTGCAGTATACTGGGGTGAGAAGGGCTCTGAACTGAGAGGTTGGGGCTTTTGGGGACAGAGAAACGAGGAACGTCTGATGGGCGTACATGGACGTGGTGCTTTGGGATGTTGTATTAAAAGGTATAGAGAGTTCTGGGTCAAAACATGGTGATGGGCAGATATAAGGACTAACTTCTGTTCTGAAACATCTTTTTTTGCTTTCAGAATGTAATAGCCCTAAGTATGCAAAGTTGGATGTGACAACTGTAACTAGCAATCCCATATGGGAGAAGAAGGGTTGCCATCTTATCATAAAGAAAATACTTGGTGGTTATGTTAGCTGGTGCATTTGGAAAGATGACAGTAAAAAAAAAACCAAAACAACAACAAAAAGTGAAAACATGGTACATTTTCTCCTTTAAGCTTAAGAAGTGCAGACCTTCCTGCTGTGCTTAGGTGTATAAATTTGCTCTCACTGAGTCGGAAAAGGAGACACATGGGAAATAATATACTCGTTTCTCTTGCACTTAATTCCCTTTTCGTCAAATATAAACCAACCCTGCTGACTCTTTTTTAAGAGGGGCAGTGAAAATGTCCTTTTTTCTGTAGCTCTCATTTAGTATTAACTGAGTCCTTTTTTGTTTCCTAAAATGTGTTGACACTGTAAATACCTAGAAAGCTACTACATTTTCCAAGTTATCATGATATGAAAATCACCTGGTTAGGTGATTAGGTTAGTTATACTTTTTTTTTTTTATTTGCTGGCTGAAAATGTTAGTCCTATGATTATCTGTATTTAAAAAAAATTTGAAAGAATAACTCTACACAAATTACATATTGTGCTTTTTTATTTTCCTGATTTGTACATCTTAAGTTCCATCTGTTGTCCTGAATTTTGTTTGAGGGGAATGACGAAAACTTTCCTTTTGAGGTAGACCAGAGTCTGCTTTCATGGACTGGGTGCCAAGTCTTGTCCTCATGACAGTAAACAGAAACATTAAATCAGAGTGAGAATCCTTTGTAATTCTCCAAGTATGTAAAATAGTTTGGACAAATGGAAGTGAGTGACTGGAGACTTAAATTCCAACAAGTCCCATCTTGCATGTATAGGATTCAGTAACTAGTCATCTCTTTTTTCCTTTTAGAAGCGTACAGTTCAGTTCTAAAGATACACTTCAAAAACAATTTTTAATCTGCATGATAAATGTTCTGTGATATTTTCATAAACAAAATCATATTCCAACAAAGTACTGCTTGGTTTTTTTAAGAATGTTTTTCATAGTTTCATAATTCTAAGAGTACTTTCCTTTCCTATACATTGAGCCTGAATCAAAGATGTATTTGCTTCCAGTGACTTTGAGTATTTAAACATATCTTGCATTTCACGACTCTCATTTTACTTTTGCCTGAGTTGGACGCATAAGCAAAAATATAAATTTTATTAAGGATTCTATTCGAGGAGGCATGAATAGCTATTTCTGGAAAATTAATATTCTCTGTAAGAAATGGACAGTGATTTTGGTACAGATGCAACATAATATTTTTCAGAAAAGTATGTTTCACCCTGGTAGCTTTTATTGTATCTTTTTTAAACTTTTTCTTTCTGTGGCAGCTTTTTAGAAAGGCTAAGAAGGAAGCTAAAATTGGGAAATCTTTGAAGATTTATTTTAATATATTTGAACTATTTTAATAACAGATTAGGAATGCTTTTTCTTTCTTCACGTTCAGTGTTCAAACTGGCAAACTAAAATTGGTTGTAAAAATGACTATTCCTTAATCTTACATTAAATATTTGTGTAATATTCTCCAGTTCAGTCAAAAGTTCAAAAAGACTTGGAAATAAAAACTATTTTAGGTGGTCATCCTGTTTATGGAAATTAAAAAGCAGAAAGCTTTAAGCACACCAGGTGAAGTAATGGGCTGCATTCTATAGACAAAACTTGGAGTCATAGTTAGGCTTTTAATAATGCAGTGAGACATTATTAGAAAATTACTCATTAACAACAATAACCTACTTTGGACTTAATAGTTATCAAACCCCACATAAGTTCTTTTGAAATAACATTACTAGAATGATCTAGTTGAAGATGTCCCTGCTCATTGCAGGAGGCTGGACTAGATGACCTTTAAAGGTCCCTTCCAACACAAACTATTCTGTGATTCTGTGAAGAATACTAATGGGTATAAATATTAGTCAAGAGCAGTGTGTGTTGCTGTTCAGTACTCATGCAAGAGTAAGTGTCATTATCTGATTGTGAATACATTTGAAATATGGAAGTTTTCTGGCAGTTAGGAGGAAGTATCTGGAACAGACTTCCAATGGGGGTAACAAACACAGAGGTTTGTGAGCTTTTTGGTTTGTTTTTGTTTTTACAAAAGCAGAATAAGAACAATAATAACAACATGGCAATTAATTTAAGAACTCAGTTTATGAAAGCAGTTAATTTTAGATCTGTCTGAAAGTATTCCGTGGTGGTGGAAAGCTGGATTTGATGGCCCTCATTTCTGTATTCCATGTTTGGCTATTTCTCTATTAATTTTGTCATCTATCCATTTAAATATATGTATTCATAGTTCTTGTCAGAGACTTTCTGGTTTAACCCATTATATTTTTATTACCAATGTGTGGGTTTACAGATGATACATTTCTGCCCTAGAACTATTGAGAAACCTAAGTTCTTGCTTAAGTTCTTCACTTAGTATGAATGAGACAACAAAGACCGTTAATGCTGTTACTTGAATTAGGGCCAGAGAGATTAAGTTAATTGCTTGAGTTAATGCAGGAAGTTGTGGCATAGCAGGAAATTGAACTCGGATCTCCTCAGTTCCAGTTCTTTGTCCAACTGCAAAATGTTTCTTTCCTCTAACATTCTCACATTAAAGTTCTTTGTGTTTCTTTCACTGTGTTGATCAGCCTGAGACCTACCAAGGATGCAGCAAATTACTAGTACAGATTAGATAACAACTTGTAACATTAAGAATTGAACCACTCTTAAATTTTTAACAAAAAATGCTGACATTTTTCTAAGAGTGATGATACTGTTTTGAATTATCACACATATATAGTATCTCATGTAAAGTTTTAACATAAACGGTTGAAACTAAAGGTCCCCATTTTTCTTTTTCATGAGGGGCTATTATGTAGCTAGGATATCTGCCTGAGAACCATATGACAATATTAATTTCCCATTGCTGTTGCACCTGAAAACTGAATATAGTGGTGGTGTACCCCTAAAACACACCAGGTAGCTGGCAACATCTGTAATGTGTGCTTGTAGGGCTAAGATTCAGTTGTCAGACAGGTCCTTTGTCAGGCAGACACCACTGCAGCTGAATGAAATACTGAGCTACTATAACCTGATTAGCTGATACTTTGGAAGATGGCCCATTTATGTGTCTGCAGTCTTTATGCACAGTCTGTGGACTTAAATTTGGGAAGACATTTTTTTAAAGAAAAATGTATAAGTTTGAGTGAATTTTACAGTTCGCTGACAAAGCAAAAGTTCTTGGTTGTGGTAGAAGTTTGAATGATAATGCCTTAATTGGGGGGCGGGGGGAAGCAAAAAAACCCAAAAAAACAAATGAACAACCCACCACGTTTTGTTGCTGTGGTATATTTTTTTACAATAATAAAATCCTTTGAAAATGCCAAAACCCAGGATACCCTGCCTGACCAATGAATATTATCCCTCTTATATGGAAAAAGCAGAAGGTTCAAGAGAGTCAGTGCTTTGTCTTGAAAACTAGCTTCTAATTCACTCCAAATATGGCATCATTATGTCATTTAGTGTTCTAGTCACAATTAGAAATTTAATATGGAAGCAGAGTAATAGAATGGCATAACAAGACATGTTGGTGTCACTGTGGTGGGCTGACCCTGGCTGGATGTCAGGTGCCCACCAAAGCCACTATTACCACTCCCCTTCCTCAGTTGGACAGGGGTGAGAAAATATAGTGAAAGGCTCGTGCGTTGAGATAAGGACAGGGAGTTCACTCACCCGTTATCATCATGGGCAAAACAGACTCAACTTTGGGAAATTAGTTTAATTTATCGCCAATCAAATAAAAGTAGGGTAATGAGAAATAAACACTAAATTTTAAAACGCCTTCCTCCCACCCCTTGCTTCTTCCCAGGCTCAACTTCACTACCAATTTCTCTACCTCCTCCCCTGCAGAGGTGCAGGGGGACGGGGAATGGGGGTTGCGGTCAGTTCATCACACGTTGTCTCTGCCGCTCCTTTCTCCTCAGGGGGAGGACTCTTCATACACTCTTCCCCTACTCCAGCGTGGGGTCCCTCCCACGGGAGACAGTCCTTCATGAACTGCTCCAGCATGGGTCCCTTCCATGGGGTGCAGTCCTTCAGGAGCAGACTGCTCCAGCGTGGGTCCCCTACAGGGTCACAAGTCCTGCCAGCAAACCTGCTCCAGCGTGGGCTCCTCTCCATGCAGTCCACAGGTCCTGCCAGGAGCCTGTTCCAGCACGGGCTCCCCATGGGGTCACAGCCTCCTTCGGGCACATCCCCCTGCTCCAGCGTGGGGTCCTCCCCGGGCTGCAGGTGGATATCTGCTCCACTGTGGGCCTCTGTGGGCTGCAGGGGCACAGCCTGCCTCACCATGGTCTGCACCACGGGCTGCAGGGGAACGTCTGCTCCGGTGCCTGGAGCACCTCCTCCCCCTCCTTCATCACTGACCTTGGTGTCTTCAGACTTGTTCCTCTCACATATTCTTACTCCACTCTCCCAGCTGCTGTTGTGCAGCAGTTTTATTCCCCTTCTTAAATGCGTTATCCCAGAGGTGCTACCACCGTTGCTGATGGGCTCGGCCTTGGCCATCAGTGAGTCTGTCTAGGAGCTGGCTGGCATTGGCTCTGTCAGATATGGGGGAAGCTTCTAGCGGCTTCTCACTGAAGCCGCCCCTGTACTCCCCCCACCAAAACCTTGCCACACACACCCAATACAGTCACACTGCAGTGAAACACATAAATTTTACATTAGTGATTGTAAGATTTATAATATTCACTTAAGGACTTATTGAGCCTGTCAGGCTAATAGTTGATATACAACAAATGCATTCAGTAAGTATACAATAAAGTAGAAGAAATTTTTAAAACAGATGTTACAAGAATTGATTCACAGGTCTTCTGTCCATCAATCTTATATGGAAAGAAGCGTAACATGCAGAACTGTTTCCTTAGTGTTTAATTGAGCTGCGAAATCCCTATCAATGCATAATGATGCAGGTGCTAAAAGATACCTGCTATAAAAAAAGAGATAGGACAAATTTATGAAGTCAAATCCGGTAAGTATTTTGTATAAAAGGCAGCACTGTGGCTTAATCTGTGCTGCAAGCTATGCTAGAGACTGGTGAAACATTTTAGGGAGGTATCACTGCACTGCCTACTCTGCATCTTCTTCCTGGATATTTGCGGTTAACCTTTGTCCAAAACAGGGTATTGAGTAAGATGGATCTTTGGTTTAATTCAGTGCAGATATCTTTCTCTTTTATTATAGTTATAGTTAAACATGTGATAAATAAAACCGAGGAAACCCATTTCTGGCTATTAATTACATACTACAATTATTAATACAGTTTTACACCTTGATGAAACCACCATATTGTAAAAACATACTAGCAAATTTTTTTTAAAATGTGTAGTTTGCTAGATCCTGTATTTTTGCTTGGTGGACATCCCTTTTTAATGATTGAATGTCTGTAATACAGAAACTGGACCACGTTTCATCAGAAGTGTAAGGTAGATAGATCACAAATCTTCAGTAAAATTTAGAATTACTTTCATCCATTATCTGGGAGAAACTATCAGAGAGGCATTTTTTTTGAGCAGGTAGAGAACTTGGATGTGGCCCCAATTCTTCTGCATGCAGGTTGTAGAGCTGCATGGCTTTGAATTCTCTCCAAAGTGAGACAGCACATAAGATTCCCTTGGCTTGCTGTTATTTCTTAAGTATGGTCTGAATGACGAACGGTATTGAGCAGTTAAATCTTGTTTGGCTGAATGAAAGAGGATGGTTTGAGTTAAGTTTGTTTGTGTCTTGTGTCACTTTTCTATGTCAAACATGACACAAATAAGCACTAAAATGTATATAAATATTTTAATCTAGATCTTTTTTTTTCCTGTGAAATACTCCAGAAACAATGAAACTCCTCAGTTAAGTTGTCATTACAAGAGGATCGGTGCATGTAATTATTCCTGTTTCCACCACCTTTTACTTTTTTCCCTCAGTTCAGCTTTAATGGCAGTTTTAACTGTAGTTTTCTAGGTGCCATTAGCAAAAGAAATTTTAGACTTTTTGGACTGAAGATAATACATACTAATTTCATTATGTATCTTCAGAGAAGTCAAGTAGTAGAGTAAGAGAGTGGTAGGGATGTTTTGCACTATGTGACTTGTCACTTTGACAGTCACAAAGAGTAATCCAATGCCATGGCTTTTTTTATTGCCACATAGAAAAAATGTCAGATATTAAAGATGTCTGAAAGTGTGTGGCTGATAAAAACCTATCTTCTCCTCTTGATGTGTTCAATTTTAACATGTTACATTTAGTGTACCAGACTGCATCAAGCTGTAATTGTAAAGTCTGTGGTTTTATTTTCATTGTCCTGGATTCATGTGAGGGTATTTTTTTTCCTCTTTTTTTTCTTTCCATTTAGATGCAGAGCCTGAAAGGTGGTACAGAAGCCATAGCCCATTTGGACCAGTTAGAAGCTGATTATTATGATCTGCAGCTTCAATTATATGAAGTGCAGTTTGAGATCTTGAAATGTGAAGAGCTTCTGCTGACAGCACAACTTGAAAGCATCAGAAGACTGATGTCAGGTGCTTTACGCATTTTAATTAAGACATAATCTAAAAGATAATCCTTTTCCTAAAAGTCTAGTAAAGCCTGTGGGAATGAAATGAGAACAGATTCTTTACCATGTGAAGAGCTGGATCTAGCATAAGTACTGTTAAATTAAAATTTACACCTGTTCATAAGGCATATGCATACACATACAGAAGTTTTGGTCTGGTTCTCATTGCCTGTGTTTGGAAATAAGTACATAAGATACTGTGTAAGTTTTGGAAAACTAAATTCAGGCAGGAGGAAATGTCTTTATTACTGGACTTGTCTCATTAAAAGTTTGCATTGGTATTATTAATTTCTTTGAAGTGATTGGTTTTCAAAAGGTACTCCTGCAAATCAAGAGTCCTTCAGCTAAACTTTGAAGCTTGTTGTATTGCCATCTCACTGATTTAGAGCAGTGATGCAAACATTATGTTTCCAGAATCTACTATACCTTGTGTACTTACAAAATATGGAAATGGTACAGGTGAATCATACAGCGTTTTTGAATCCAGTTTTGTCCTTTGGACCTTTCTGTATTTAATGTTTTTATTCACACAAGCTCTGTCTTACTGTTTAGTGCATAGGGCTTGCATAGCAAATTTTGTTATGGATAGAAAAGTCACTTAACAGTTGAAGCTGGATTGTATTATGAGTTGCTTCTGGAAAAAGAGAAAACATAGGTGCCACGGATTCTTTTCACTGTTAAGTGAATCTCCTCCTTTTAGGCTTGTGATGGCAACAACTGTAACTGCATATGGAAGATGAGGATTGAAAACTCTGTAAATGACTTAAAGAAATGTGGCAGCTTTGACCAGGTGCCTCTGTGGATAGCTTGCTAGTGCTTTAGAGATAGATAGTTTTTGTACTTGGGAAATCAGACATTTAATTTTGGTACTGGAGACATGGTATTGTTTGCTTACCTGCGGACCAAAGGAAATCCCTTGAACAAGAGGCTGAGAAGGAATGTATATCAAAATCCTTTCTCTTCAATGTAGTGATAAGAAAGCCTAAGGGCTCTCAGAGATGAAGCCTGCTGTAAAAACATTGTAGGTCATTACAACTTGTCACTATGTTCTCTCCAGAAATCTCAAAAAAACCCCCAACTGCACAACCTGTCCAAAAGTAAAACAAAACCCCCAGTCAGCTAAACAACCAACCCTCTCCTTTCCCAGGGCAACAAAATGGTTCACTGTTCTGGCTTCCTTTGCTGTTTTAAATTTGTAAAGTATTCTTTAATACAAAACCCCAAAGGTTTGGGGTTTTTTTTTTTTTCTATTAAAGACAGCTGTCTATGTTAGAAGGAATTACTGTTTTTTAACAACTCTCAGTTAATATCCCATAGGACAGAAAATTAAAAATACAGTTCTTAAATGTGCTGGGAATTTTTTTCAAAGGATGAAATTACCTCTTTGGACTTTATGTAGGTGGAGGGGATAGAAGAATTAATGTGAAGAATGTGACACTGAAATGGCTACATCTCTTCAAGACCATTCAGCACCTAATATGAATGAAAGCATCTAAAGCATATAGTGTTCTTTTAACGTGTTGTTTCCTGTGCAGTCAAAGAGAAAAGAATGGTCTGTTGCATCTTCTGTTATGCTTCCTTTTTAAAGTGTACTTATAGTCAGTAAAGTAATAGCCTTTTAGTTGGGCACATCTATATGATTTGAAATACATGTGTCTTAGTGACTTGTAGAGGCTGCTGCTATTCTTTACTCTTTGACTGTGTTGGCTTTGCAGAGATATTTTAGAGAGTTTTGGATGCTGTTTTGATTTGAGGGATATCAGCAGTACTGCTAATGAAGTCTCAACTGATTTTTTTGAGAGTGATTTGATTTGACTGCCAGTTGATTGCAAGCTAGAAGAAAAACATTTTCTTTTGCAGATTCAGCACATTGGATCTGAAAAGTATCAAATGGTAATAGATTGTCATATTATAAACAACAGTAATAGTTTTTTACTGTCATTAACCAAATACCTGCACTGAAATTCATAAAATCTGAATTTAGTAGGTTAGGATTTTAAAGGGTCTTATCCTATCCATACAAACTATTTGTACATCCTTGTAAGATGGTTTTGTGGTGGATGCGTTGCTGTCAACAGAGGATATGATACTAGGTTCCTGCTTTGGTTGGAGGGTGGGTTGAACAAGTGAAAATGGTGTGGATTGTATCCTAAAAAGGAATAATCTAATTGGTTTACTGTAAGTGGTTGAGTTAGAAGCTTCAGCGCTTACCAAATTTATAGGCATTTCAAAAGCTGTTTGTAGAAAGCTCTTGGAATGTTTGATGGAGGTTGTAGTAGAGTTGCCAACGTGGGTTTTTTTTCCAAACAGTAAAACATATCTTAATGTTATGTTTTAGAACTGGTAGATTTGACTGGTTTGCAGCTGAGCTATTGGGGTTTCACTTGTAAATTCCTGTCTTTAACTCTGCATGTAAGTGTTCTAAAACAAAATTTGCATGTAAATTCTCCTGGTTTATAAGTGCATGGCAAAATATAATTGTTGTTAGCCATGAGTCTTATTTTTACTCACTGATGTCTCAAAATGGGTTCTAGTGAGTTGGCAGTTTTCTGTGTGGGTGAAACTTTGTGTGTCTTTTTTTCTTTTAACTGAGCACTAAAGTAAAGAATCTAGTAGATCTGGTTTTATTAGTTTTTATTTTAAGGTTCATATAGTGCTGTGCTTTCTTTTCTGGTCCTGCCATGTCTTCTTGAGCTGAAATTAGTGTGACAATCAGAATTTTGGTTGCAGCAGAGACTGTACACACAAATAACATGAAGTGACAACAGCTTTTAAAATGGACAATGTACTGAAGAAAACCCTGCCCCTCTCCCCAAATAATCTAGTAGCAGAAGTAGGAGGAATTAACTGTCTTGCTGAAAGTAGTTGATGAAGTTGAAATGAGAAGTTTTGGTGGTGCTACGGAGTAGACACTTGACAGTCGTGCCAGCTCTATCTGCCTGTTTCACCCAGCAGTAAGGCATATCCCTCTTTGTGTATTACAAAAATATCCTACTTGGTATACCAGTGAAATAAGGAACAAGAGGCCTTTGCTACTTCTTCATCCCAGCGTTCTGCAACGATTTATAATCATCACTTTTTCCTTCTTGGCAAGAGATGAGAAGGCAGCATTCAGAGATGAGCTCAGTGTTATCCTGAATGCTTCACTCAGGAGGCTAAAAATCATGTGTTGATAAAACTATTAGTAATGACCTCCTTTTCAGGCCTGTAATGCTTTGAAGGATTGCCTTGAAGTTACCCTCCCTCTGCTGCGTCTGAGCAGAAGCAGTGACTGGGAGGTCAAAAACCTCCTGAGAGGATTTTTTGTGTTTTGTTGTCTGATTCCCCCTTCATGAAATTAATAGTAGGTTGTGGCAGAAAAATCTCATGCTAAAGACTTCAGACAGAGTCTGTATATCCTGAACTTCGTAGTGAAGACTAGGGGATATTACTGCACATTGTGAGTCCATTGTATTAGTTAAGAGACCCAAAGACATGCGTGGATATTGTGATCAAGTTAGGCTACAGACACAAGCATAAGTTTACAGTTGCATTTGTTTTATAATGCTTTGAGCTTACCTGAATACCAGGCTGTGCTTCATTGGTATTGATTTCTGTTCTTCATATAAATGTTAAAGCCCTACAGTGCTTTGCTTGTTAGTGCTTTTCTGCTGACCTTTTGATTTTTGATAGTCCTCTGAAAGGACTATAGCATTCTTCTACATTACATCTTGCAACTCAGTGGGGGGGGTTGTTGTTGAACAAAACAAAATGTTAATCAAATACAAACTGTTGATTTGACTTTTTCTTTGCTGACATTTTTAAAACAGAGAAGAGAGATGAAGTGGTATATTATGACACTTACGAAAGTATGGAAGCCATGCTTGAAAAAGAGGATATGGCAACATCTATACACTTGCAGAAAGAGGAGCTGCAAAAGTTACAACAAAAAATCCGCCAGCTGGAAGCAAGGCGTGGACGTATTTCAGCCAAGAAAGCCTACCTCAGAAATAAGAAGGTATTATTAAATTGTAAATGTCTAGCATGATTAGCAAATTTAATAAAACTTCAAAAGATTCCATTTCAGACACAGCTTCCAAGTCTCCCAGAATTTTTGTGGATTATATTTACTACTTACTAAAAGTTGTTTTGCAGAGTACCAAATACAATAGCATGTATTATTAATTGATATATTTAAGATTCAGTTTACATTTTAGCTTTAAAGGAACCTTTAATCACTTTGAAGTCAACACAAAAACTTGTTTCTATTAACTAATGAGAGTACTTTAATGTGGAAAGTACATGCTAGAACGCATGTTTTTACAGAGAATAGTTTTATGTATATTTGCAGAAGAGAATTTTCAAGGGTGTTTTCTCACTAATGAGTTCTATTTTCATTCTCTTACCTCATCCTTTTAAACTTACATCATGTGTCATTGATACTCTGTATTCAACAGATATATATGAAATCCAGTATATATGCTTAATATGTAAAGCTAGGTGTGCTGTTTAGGGCCACTTTACTTTTTCATGTGCAATGTGACTGGGAAGTTGTGCAGAAATGGTTTTAATGTAGCTAATGTTTAGAAATTGTGTATCAAGTGTGTGTAAATATGTTCATTTCTTTTTTGCAGAATGACTTATTGTTCCGTAGCAGTTTATGGTTACATGAATATGCATTATTAATGAGCAAGATACCTTAGTGAGTAGAATAGATCAAAGTTCTGAGAGAGCATTGTAATACTTGTTATAAAATAGGTTTCCATCCCATGCCATATACTGTAAGTCTCAGCTGAGACCTCATTCTAGATTGGGATCAGGGGTTGTGTGGTTGCTTGTTCCCAGTTATGTCCCTTGATGTGGGAGATGATCCCTCTATACAAACAGTTCTAGTAGATTGAGGGTAAAGCGTTCAGGTCTTGCCTGCCCTTAATAACTAATATATCTATTTCTGTACCTGAATCTTGAGGTATAACAGAGCAAACAAAACAGTTGATACATTTTATATTTTGGATTTTTTAATATTTCTTCAGTCACTGTCCTGACTCTGATTAACAGAATATGGAGAAGACTGCAAATAAATTATTATAAAGAAATGTTTCTTGTTAGCCAGCTATGGGAAGTAGTTTGCTCAGAGTCATTGAGTTTGTTTTACGTGAGTTTGTGAAAAAGAAGAAGTATCAAGAAGCTGGGCTTTTTCATACTTTAAGGAATAGATCCTATCTGTCACGTTATGCTAATTAATATAGGCTACATTATAATAGTTATGCTGTTTTCCTCTGAATGGGAAAAGACACTGCTGGCATCTTACAGAGTACACAAACCTATTTAAAAGCAACAGCCTGGTTGCTGTTCCTTACTTAACTTATGAGAGTTAACAAGTCGAGAAGCAACCCTGAAGCAGGAGAAGTTATTTTTTAGCATGCCTTCTTATCTGTATAATGAACTAGTCACCTTCAACTAGCTCATTTGTTTCAAGGTTATGCTGTGATAAAATACCTTGTTTAAGCTGAAGGAGTTAGTTCTAGGCTGTAACAGTAGTTGCAGCATGCCTACTTGTGCACTGAGACGTGATGAAGAGCTGTATATAGTAGTATTGCTCATCTTGGTCTGCATGCAGGAGTAATACAGTCATGTCTGCTCAACATTGTGCTGGAAGAGCGTGGCTATGCTGCTTTCAGGACCTGAGGTAATGTCTCCATGTGGAACTTCACTGCTGGACATCGCAGCACGGACATAGCGCTTTCAAAGCTAGTTCCAGCTCTCTACTAATTTCATTGCCCAGTGTAGCATTATCTGCAGTTGAGTGCTGCAGTGAGATACTTAGTTTTCAGCTTCTAAAGAAAGCGCAGAATAACATGTATTTAAACTTGCAGGGGGAAGTAAAGATTTTTATTTGAGCAAAAAGAACAGGCAAAATGAGTTGTGTGCCTTTTTGCAGCACTTGTTGGGCAGAAAAGAACATAGCCATTTTGATGGATATTTATGTTAGAGGTCTTTACTGTAGCTGTTCTTACTACTGCTGAATAACACAGAGCCCTGCTAAGCTTAATAGGAATTACCTGAAAATCAAGACTCTTGTGGCTTTGATTCAAACATAAACAAGCTTTGTATCTTGAGTGACCATTCTAGTGATATTGCAAAACATTGTTAATGAACTCTATTTATAATGTCTAATGTGGGTAGTTGTACTTTACAAAACTGGGAGGAAAAAAGGGTTGTTTCTCTGAAGAGTTTGCAGTTTAAGTTAAGCATGCAGAACAAAGATAGAGATGGGATTAGATGGTGAGAATGAGCACAGTGATGACTGAACACTAAGTGGGGAAAAGAACGAGTTTTTGAGGGTGCATTTGGAAAGTACATACTATGTGGTAAATCTCTTTCTCAAAGTCTGTCTGTCTCAATTAAGAAAAACTTATTGTTGAACTGAGTTGGGAGTCTACTTAACACTTTTCAGATAGTGTTCCTGACCATGCTTCTTTCAGCAAAGTATCTTTAAAACGGAACTGTAAGCAAGTGTTCTGGTTTGGATTGGGTTGGTGAGGTTTTGGTGTTTTTTTTTTTTTATTTTATTTTTTTTCTTTTTTTGCCTTGTCAGTTCTGTGGTTGAAAACAAAACAGAAAACAAGCTGTCCATTAAGTGGTGAATATCACAATTTTGTGATGTATTTAGAAATTACAGTCCTTGGTCATTATTAGGTTTTTGGCAACTGAAGATTCCCTTAGGAGAATGCCTCCTTTCTAGCAGCAGATATCATGATCAAGAAAGCAACATGAAGTTACTCTGTATCATCAGTTCCTATTTTTCGGAGGAGGTCATTTCATCATCTGGGTATTTGAAAATCTTTTCTGTTGAGGAGGTAGCACAGTGAAAGGGAATCAATTACTCTGTGTAAAATAAGACTATATGTAATATGAATATAACCTTCTGTGACTATAGTCTCTATTAACTTTGTTTTTCAGAAATTCCTTCCCTGTTTTTGCAATTGATGCTTTTTTTTTTTTAATGATGTTGTCAAATAATTGTGCCAAACCTTTATTTAGAAACTTTTGCTAAAGGTTTGCTAGAAACCTCATTCAGTTGTGATTCTGAATAACTGAGCCAGCATTTTTTAATTTTTTTTTTTACAGAGTTTGATGTTCTTTCACTGTACTACCATGAGTATAAACTCTTTATTCTCAGTTTTTTATAAAAAGCTATTTACATTTGTTAACCAATCATTTCCTGATGTTCCTTTGTGTTGATGACAGTGAGTTAGGTATTCAAAAACAAGATTTTAATAGTGGTCTCGTTATTTTTCTTATTTCTTGAAAGCTAGTTCTGAATTTTCCATGCAGGATATTGCTATTGTTATCCCAGTCTACCCCCTGCTGGCTGCACAGTAGTATTAATTAGATTATCATATGGAACAAGCAGCTGTTTTATTAGGGAGCTAGATTTATAGCAAAGAACCAAGGTAAAAAAGATAGTGTAGAAGTTGGCTAGAAAAATATCTTTGGAAAAATAGAGTTGTGAAGAAATTGAATTATTTTACATCCAGGAAGAGTGTTCCTCATAATGAGCAGACTGGGAGAAGCAACTGGTTGGTGAAGCTAGTTGGGGTATGTTCATAATGTGTGCTTTGACCTAGGAAGCTTCCTCACATGCTGTTGTGTCCATTTAATAGGACACCTTTACTACTTTGCAAGCCCACAGTTTAAAGCACAGCCCATGCCAAAAGAGGTGTTATGTAGACTCAGTGACAGCTGGCATAGGGTTACTTGGTATGCGTTCTTCTTTTATTATTATTATTATTACGACTACTACTACTGCTACAACAACAATATAAGGATATAACTACACAGAATGCTTATAGTAAAATATGGTTTATGTGCATACTGAGCTTACTAAATGAGAAGCTAACCTTTGAATTAGGATGCTTTTCAGTTTGAAAGCAAGGCTCACTGGAACTAGTTAAATATAATACTAATGCAGATCTCTTACGTATGTACATGTTACTAGTCTTAAACATGGTAGCTTGTCCAGTGGCAAGGGTTGAAATGGTTCCTCAGCTCTCCCTTTTTGTCTCTTTAATAGAAGTACATTTTGATACTGTGAAATCAGGCAGGTGATTAAAAGAGAAATGAACATTACTTCTTGATGCTCTCTTAATTCCATACAGTTGGTCAACATCTTTCTTCAAGTGTGGCTCTCACTGGGCATAATGCTCCTGTTTTCCCAGTGCTGACAAGGAAGGGCTACTTCACATGTGCAGCAGGCTGTATTCCTGCTCATACACCCAATTACGATGTTTTCTTTTTTTGCCAGAATTTGTTGGTTTATGTTCAACTTGTCACCTGCCATAATCATCCAGATCATTTTCTTTAATGATGCCACCTGGCTGGTTTTTTTTATTCCTCCTTTGTTTGCAGTCACTTAATCTTGTCTGCAAGTAGAACCCTGCATTTGTCCCTATGCAATTGCAATCTTTTTTTTTTTTTTTTTTTTACCATGTCTGTAATTAGTTAAGGTGATTCAGATTTCTAATCCTGTGCTGCAACATTTTCAGCCCCTCCTAGTCTTTTTTATTATTTCAAGTCATAGGGATCTAATTACATTAAAGTAGGCTGTTTATTAGTACAAAGTCAGCATCAAATAAGTTTCGTCTGGTTTATCCTCTTTACATGCTTAAAATATCTTTCATTATTGCTTTTAATCAGAAAGATTTAAATACTGATGCTAAAGAGAAAACGTTTCATAAAAGTGTGCCCCCAAGTACTTATGAGACATGTCAAAAAACCCAATCCAAACCTAACATACGTTTTCTCATTATTTTACAATACTTTTTTGTATCCTGTAACATACTTTCCTCATTATTTTAGAAGACTTTTAATCGAACTTAACACGTAAATAGAGAATAAACTATAAAGGTAAATCAGTAGTAGTATTACAAAAAGTCTTTCAGATTTTCTAATGTTCTGAAGCTATTGCTGTCTCTTTAAAATGCAGAAATGAGGTAGTTTGTACTTTTGCAGTTACAAATTAAATGGATTAACTTTTCCAGCTGTATTAATTAAACTCTTTTCATCAGGGAAAAAAACTCCACAAACAAACAAACATAAAACCCAGCAGTGTTTAGCTATACATATACACCTCTAATGAAGCTGGGACAGAAACTTGCCAGATTTTCCACACAAAATTTCCATATAAACTTATGCTCTTGTTGGAGTGTTACCTGTATACAGCAGCAACTTGATGGTCATACTCTTTGGAAACATTCAAGACAGCATGGTATTTCTGTCCTATACAGGAACACTGGCTACCTTTTTATGTGATCACAGTGTGTCCATAGTCAGCTTGTAGGAGAACATAGCTTTTTCTGCATTTCCAAGTGTCCAAAACTGTGGGCTTTTTTTAACAGTCCTCTCCTTTTTTTTTTTTTTTTTTTTTTTTTGTGTGTGTGTATGTGTCTTTCTGCCACTACTGTAGTATCTTGCTTGATAGCTGATAACTCCATCAGCTGCTCAAGCAATGCTTTCAATGGCAGCGCTCCTGTGCGGCTCCACCCAATAAGTCAAGGTTACTGATGCCTGGGAAGCCCATCGCTTTGGTGTTCTTCTAGCTCCAGTCACACTCCAAACTGCTTTCTAACACTGCCCCCTCTTACACAGCCATGAGATCTGTTTCTAATGTAGTTTGTGGTGCTTGTACTGGGCCTAATTTCATTGCCCGTACTGTCTGATTTCCTGCCCCTCAGTATTGTCCTATGAACTTGTCTGTCTTGTCGCTACTCTGAATTCCAGCGCATGCCTTTTCTTTAACTGATACTTAATTCAATTCTTTTTATATTATCTACCTGAAGTTTGAGTGTCATCCTGTTTCTTGTCACCTATTGTAACATGCCCTGTGGTTTTTTTTTTTTTTTAACCTGTTCTTATTTGCAGGCAACGTAATAAATGCTTGTTTTTAAACCAGATGTTACAGACATGAACTTGGTATAATAAGTGAACCTGCTTGTGCATGCATAAAATTGTAACAACTTTATTAATGCTTGTGCTTGCAGATTGTACATGCAAAAGATGAACTGACACTTGTAAATGGGAAGCTGCCTAGTTGCATAAACAGAAATATGTAGTATATTTGAGAGTTAGTTATTATCCATGTATACGAATACATGGAGTTACACTAGGGTTTTATGAAGTATTTGACAAATATGTGTTTGTTGCCACTTTTGTACTGGTATTGTAGAACAGACTTTTCAAGTTACTTGTGTATATTCTTTTGACAGCTAAAAGTAGTAGGTGTGGGTTGGTCTGTCTTGGTTTTGTTTCCATTTTATGGTTTTATAGTAAGTTAAATTAGCTGGGTTAAATTAGCTTGTCTGAGATAGGCTTTGTAATTTTTATTTTTCAAATTTTTAGTTCTATTTGCTAAATATGGCATTACACCCTGTAAATCAATATTTGAAATTCATATTTTATAGATAACATTTTATGTCTTTACAGGAAATCTGCATCGCAAAGCATAATGAAAAGATCCAGCAGCATCACCAGAGTGAGGAGGAATACAAAATGCACCATACTATTCAGCTAGTAAGTTTGAGGTTTCTACTGTTGAGTTTAGCCTTTAGTTAACAACTTACATTCCTCATTTTACATTAATTAGGAGAGTATTCCGAGTGATAGCTGGTTTAGAAAGATGGTGTATGTCCCTGACCTTGGCACCATGGATTTCTGTGTTATCATATGCTGCTAAGGGGGAGTATATAGCTGTGTTAGGATGACATTGAACCCAAGCGAATAAAACAGTTCTTTAATGCTAGGTTCACAGTCTAAGCGATTACTGCTAGGGTTAGGCTGCATGGGGTTTGTTATTGTGTGCACATAGATGATTCCAGACGTCTCTGAGTACAGTGTCGAATATGCTGAAATGAGTAAGGAAACCACACACGTTTATTCTTGAATCTTAGTAAGCTTGTTCATTATTTTTCTTCTTTCTACAAAAGGAATCACTTGAATAGTGTTGTATAAAGATGTAGTTCCAGCTGTACGCTCCACGATGCTCTGCACAGTCTCATCACAGAGAATAGGCTAGCTAGTCCAACTCTTAGGCTGAACATAATAGACTTGATGTTAAAGAATATTCAAATTCTGGGCTAGGTCTTGGGAGCTGATATAGTATCAATATTTAATAAAGATCACTGACAAAGATGCATTGAAATCCAAGTCTCTTTAATTCAGGCTTCAGTTAGATTAGTGAAAGTGATTCTATTTCATCCTTATACATTTTTAACATTGATACATTTGTCCAGGAAGTCAGCTGCATAATTTATTTTATGAAAAGGCTATTTGTGAAAGACAGTACATATTGGCATAGTCTTTCAGGAACTTAGAAAAAAATTTTTTTTTTCAGTTCTTACAATAAGGCAAAGGAATTTGCTGTGTGGATTGTAGTCCATTTATCACTCTTAAAAATAAGACTTGACAAAGCTGAAGGACTTTCTTGTCTCTTGAACACTACAGGGCTTTTTTGTTACTTATTTCATGGAGTTGCCCGCTTGCATTGTGTAAAGAACCTTATGCTAATTTTTTTCCTCTTTTTTCTGTTAATAATGTGACTGAAAATTTCTGCTGTTATTGTAAAATAGGCTTTCAGCCACTGGTTTTCATGAAGAATTTTGAAAAGATAATCTCAAGGGTGTCCAAACCTGAAACCAAATAAGAATTGCAATTTCACTATTCTTATTTAAAAACAAAACAAAACAAACACAAAACAAAAAAAACACCAACCCTTTGAGTTTGAGACTGCTTCAGGAAAAGTTTGACATGATTGCATATGTAACATGCAGATGTAGTGGTAGCACTATCCTTTCTTCTTGCTCTAATCTTTTCTTTATGCTTCTGTTTTAGCTTCTTGGCCCCATTGCTCTGTTATTTTCTTTTCACCACATGCTTCTATTCCTCTTCACCTTTTTCTGTTTCCTGTCCTTACTGTTTTTCAGACATGTTCTCCTCTTCCTCTCCCTAATGCAGCTATACTTACATCCTTCCAAATTACAGGATTGGGCTCTTTATGAAGGACACAAGGCCACTAGCTGACTGCTGAAAATGGCAGGCAGACAGACACTGCTTTTGTGTTCACTGAATGACAATAAAAGTTCACAAAAGTAATCAGAATTTTTAATTACAATGATGAAGATGGGCTTTTAAAAGTAGTACCTAATGCTGTGAGTCTTTTAACAATTAAAGCTGCTGTTTCTGCTCAGGGTTTTTTTTTTTTTTTTATAGTCACCTGTTCTACCACTTTTCCTGGTAACTTCTGAACTTGCATACAATGACTTTTGCCATCTGATAACTAGCATCCACTTTCAATAAATTTGACTGAAGAGTAGCATTTTGTTTCAAAGATGTAGTAACTTTGTTGAAGTTTTGTGAAAATGGATGACTAGTTAAAGGAGGTGGATCCAAATATGTGTGTTCACTGAGGTAAGGCCCCCAAACAAGAAAAAATAGAACTGTCTTAGCTGTAAGGAAGAGCTTCAAACCTTTATTGAAGTAAGATTCCAGAAAATCAAGATGGATTAAATAATGACAGCTTAAGTTAATTAAATGCAACACTTTCAGTTACTGTTGTAAACTGTAATGAAAATGTTTACTTAATTTGCTCAGTATTGCATTCAAAACTTTGTGGCACTGAGTTCTGTGATTTCCTGCACTATGAAAATACTAGTATGACTTGTTTTAAATGGGCAGTCTTGCAATTTGGACTGTCATTTTGTTCTTGGAATGAGAGAAAATGGATACTGGTTTACTGTCTGGCTAATTTATACCATTTTTAATTTAAGGGAGCTTTTTTCAGTACAATATTCTGTCGTGTTTCTAGTTATTTCCCATCTTTCAAGGTAACAAGTCTTCAAGTGCTGCAATTCCACATTGAAATCTTTCTTTACTGAGCTTTGCATTTTTTGAGATTATAAAACATGAAATGCGTAATATGCTGTGAGGGGAAGAGAAAGGCCCAGTTTTGAAATTCAGACATGTGTTTATTTGAGAAGTAGATTGTTAGGTAATTCCTAACAATTCATAGAAGAGTTATTTTAATTCAGTTTTTTTTTAGTGATGCTAAACATAGCATTGGATGTAATATTTACATGTTCTCCATATATTTTCTCAGAAGCGAGATCAATTACAAGATGAAGAAGAAAGAAAGAGCTCCTGGGTTAGTCAGGAACGACAGAAAACACTGGACAGACTTCGCACGTTTAAACAGGTAACAGAAGAAGAGTTATTGTTTTCTACCAGTTTCTTTTGCAAAGAAATTTTCACTCGTTCCAGGACTATATTACGCTATTAGCCATTCTCTTTCATTGTATAGTTAACTGTTCTTTGTAAAATTTACAACAAAGTACGGCAGTGGTGGTAAGAAACATGTTTATATTGTTATGATCTCTATTGCTTTAAGGCCTACCAGAAATGTGTAAAATGTATTAGACCTGTCTTTCAGAAGCAGTTTAAATTTTTGCATAAAACCAGCTATGGATTAAACTAATATGACAAGACAGATACTGAGGTAGCAAATTTAAGAACTAAATTAAAAATACTTTGGAAACTCTTAAAATGTTTGATGTTTTCAAGAGATACCTTTTTAAGCAGTATGATTCACATCTAAAGCCAGTGTATTAGGCCAGAGAGGACTTCGTTGCAGAGGGAGCCTTTGACCAGTTTTAGAAAAGGAAAGCGAGAAGGAATTTTGAATTTTAGTTTTCAGAAAAAACAGTTTTGTATGTACAATCTGCTTCTTAGTGAAATCCTAATTCTAGCGCATGAATATCCCTGCCTAGACCAATGACATGTAAATTTTGGCTTAACCAAGAACAAAAATTAAGAAAACAAGACCATTTTTGCATAAAGGTGAGGATATATTTGCTTTGTTTTTACATCTAGAATAAAATGAATAAAACCAGCAGATGAATTCTACTTGACAGAAAGGCAAACCCTAATGACATGTGCTTAGTATCTAGAATAGTGCATTGCATGTACTTATCTAATTGTCAGTAACTTACTCACTTTAGCGGTACCCTGGGCAAGTAATACTTAAATCAACCAGACTACGGCTGGCTCATGCAAGAAGAAAATGTGCAGCCAGCTCAATGTCCTGTGTTGATCAGCCTCAATCTTTGCCAGCAACCATACAAATCCAAGAGAAGAGTGAAGAGGTGGAATTGGAAAATGCAGTTCAGCCTTTGCACGTGCAGGAATCCACAAGCTTGGAACAACTTCAGGATATCTCGTTACCTCCCAATGGTATTACCTCTGAACTGCTTCATGTTAGTACTTCTCCAATCACCAGTAATGAGCTTCAACCAGAGACTATTACTGTAGTACCGCTTCCACCCCCTTTGCCTCCACCACCTCCACCTCCGCCTCCACCTTTGCCCTCCAAGGAAGATGCCACCAAATCCTTAGAGAAGAGCGACAGCTTTGTTAAACGTCAGAGTGAGGAGAAAGGAGTCCAGCACTCTTCTGGTGTCCCACCAGCACATCTCTTTGACAGCAGTCAGCTAGTCAGTGCCAAGAAGAAGCTTAAGAAGACTGGTGATCTAGAGGGTTTACAGAGGAGGAGAGGTAATGTTTTAATTTCTGTGTATTTAATTGTAATGTGTATCAGTTCCTCTTTTGAATTGCTCTATAGAAAAGTATATGCTGTGGTTCATTTATAATTATTAATGGGAAAGTTGTTAAATCCTTTTCAGTTGACAAATGTCAGCAACTCAAACAAATGTTAGGACCTTTACAACAGCGTGCAGTATACTTGTTCAGTTAGACAGAAAACACTTGTTAGACAGAAAACAGTTGTGAAACTGATTCTATGATACACCATGTTAGACTAGCTAGAAAATGGAGCTAAAGGTTGCCTAAAAGAATCTTTTTCTATCTGGTTTACAGCCAGCACTGCAAATATTATATGCCTCACCTGAGGGTGCAGTGTTTTTTTAATAACAGAATTCTACATAATTTATGACCCAGTAAAATGAGTACTTGTCTCGGGACATAGGAAACCTTGAGAATGCTATCTTCAAGATTTCTTCAAATTTTCATACAAAAATCCTCAAACCTTCAAGTACCCTGGAGAGCTGAGTAAGAATATATATGCTTTGGAATAATTGGAAATTAATTATTCCAATAATTATTCCAATAATTTGGAATAATTGGAAATTAAATCTGTAATTGTTCTGCAAAGCATGTTAATAAATAGTTAAAAGATCAAAAACTACTTTGGAAACTGAGGAGAATGAATAGAACACAGGGCTGAGCTGGGAGATCTGTACAACTTGTTGATTCTGTGCTACATGTTTTTAACTGTTTATCCTTTATCCCATATATAAAATGGGAAGAATGGCAGCCATGTTCAAACAAAACAATCCTGGTGGTGTGGTGAAACATGCTATGTTGGAACTAAGTTTTCATTTGAAAATCGGAGATGGGATTTTCAAAAGTGCTCAGCTGAACTATTTTACTGGAAGTCATCGAGAAAAAGTACCTCAAGTGGGCCCTGATTCACACTGCTGTAATATGGCTGTAATAACATTTGATCAAAAATTCTGTCTGGTTCTGTCAGTTACAACTACAGAAAACATCCCTCCATTGACATTTTCCCTCATACAGATAAAATCAAAATTAGAACTGTCTTCATCAATCAGACAAATAACCATGTTTCCTTTAGAATTTTCCTTAAATGACTGAAAACCCTTGAAGGAACTGCATCTTTCTAGAATTCTTAAGCTCTTGTGAGCCTTGCAGGTTGCAGGTACAGTGTCTTAAGTTCGTTACTGATTTTGGTGCTGCTGTGCTCCCTCTTTCTTTTTCTGTAGTCCTATTGTTTATTTTTCTGATACCTGTTTTATCTTGCAAATTTATATAAAGCATATATTGTGTGTGCAATTTGATATACATCAGAAAGTGACAAATGTAAAATCAAATTATATCCTCCCTCTTAACAGTATTGTTAATGTCTGCAGCAGCACTCTACCTGCTGCTCTGTATTCCCTGAGATGTTCCGAGTCTCTAAGTGGCTTCAGAAATTTGTCTCTGAATGACAGATGAGTGTTTTACAGTCCTTCCTTTCTCCTTCAAATGCGCAGTCCTGTATTCTTCTTTTATTCCTCTTTTCCTCGTATCTATTCCAACTGTCTGGGCCATTAGTCTGATGGACAAAGCCCACTCATAAATGCAAAACAGGTTTTAAAAATATATTCTGCAATATACAAAAAAGAACTGGAGGTGGATATTCATCTATTGATTGATACATGCTGCACATTGTATATGCTAGTGTATGCAAGCTATTTCAAACTGTTGTACTTTATTATAATGTATTCTCTGGGATGGAGATCTTAACCTACTTGTAGCTCCTCAAAGACACAAAGCCTGATTTTTATTTCTGCAGAGAACTAGTTTCAAATTGGTGGTAAAGGAATGATTTGTCATAAAGTCTTAACTTTTACTTCTCTGTTTTTATTAATTATAAAGGAAGGGAATTTCTATAGGCATGCTGTGACTAGGTGCTAATACATACATGAATCCAGAGAAGCAGGAAAGTGCATGCTGTTGCAGTTGACTATACTGCTGCTTCCCTCACTGGCATGTAGTAATAGTCATACAGTAGGTAAAATCAGCCACAAAATGCAAGTGCTGAGAATGGACTGCACAGTCCAATACTTAAGATACGTATTCATTACCTGAGTCTTAAAGTCAAGAAAGATAATATAGTAAACACTTTCATTGTGTTGGATTCATTGCAGCTATTTTGTTTTTCCTGACTGCACACAGGAAAGCCATCTTGTTCAAAAAGTTTTACTACCTGCCTGATAGGAGGTTAAGTGGCTTCAGAAATATAAACCAGTTTTGACCTGGTAATAGGGAAGGTGGGTTTGGAGGCTAAAACAATAGTGGAGCTACCACTATACTTATAGTATGGGACTATCCCATTGATAGTGTGCGGCTACTTTTTGTTCTGTAGGAAATATAATTGAAGACTGATAAAATTTAGTAAAAATAATACTGAAGGTCCTTTGATTTACTGCAGTGAGTTCCCCAATGGATGAAGTACTGGCTTCCTTGAAACGTGGCAGCTTTCACTTAAGAAAAGTTGAGCAGAGAAGTCTCCCTCCTTTTCCTGATGAAGATGATAGCAATAACATCTTGGCACAGATCAGGAAAGGGGTGAAACTGAAGAAAGTGCAGAAAGATGTTTTGAGAGAATCCTTTACAATTCTGCCTGATACTGATCCTCTGACAAGGAGCATCCATGAAGCATTGCGACGAATTAAGGAAGCATCACCTGAATCAGAGGATGAAGAGGAGAGTTTGCCTTGCACAGACTGGGAAAATTAACCTGTAATTAACCTACATTAAAAAAAAAATATATTTCTTCAACATTTTTTGTATGACAATAGCAGCTAAGCCTCAGGTTGTGCATTCTAGGAGACTTAGTATGAATGTGACTAAACTGTCTGACGTCCAACATGGTAAAACATGCACATATGAATTTAGTATCACTGACTTTTCAAAGAATTTAAGGTTTATAGTAAGGAAAACGTTTTTTAGGCAACATCTTAGCCTTTTATTGTTTATACTTTTGCTGAATATTGACAGGACTGCTCCTATAAAAAGCTCTATTTTATTTAGTAAATTTGAAGGGACTGTTTGCAGCTTACCAAAAAGCTTTAAAAAGCTTTTCAGTAACAAAGCAGCACAATCACTCTTGGACACACCTTGTACTTATTTTCTAATTACTTCTGGCCTTGTAAAAATTTAGCATGTTTATCACTTCAGACTGAATAGCTCCAAGTGAAGGACAGTTAGATTTGACTGCTGAACACATTGAAATGTCATTGGTTACCCTGTGTGTCTGACTCTTTGGTTTCAATCTGTAAACTCTCTGACTTAATTGAATTTCCAGACTATAAACAGTAAATACACAAATATAATTTATACTTCTGCTACTCATATGAATCCCATGAACTGGCATTATACTACGCTAGAGCGCCTGAAAGTACATATATTAGACTTCAGCAGATGAAGTTAATGATTTCAGAGCAAAACAGAAATTGTCAAGAGATTATTTTTCAAAATTATGGCTGCATTAGTAGCCCAGAGAGGTTCTTGATTACAACAACAGCATACAGCACTATTCTTCTGTGGTGGTTCTTTTCTGCTCCTGGCATGTGGATGTCTCAATGAAAGCTGCCGCTAAACTTAAAATTTCGAAAAAAGAGAGGTATGACAATCTGTAAAGAATTTAAAAATCTATTTAGAAATCAAAGGCTATTTCAAGAGTATGGAAGATAAATATTTATAAACCTTGCAATACAGCTAGCAGTAGGGAAAAGACAACCTTTTTGGATGTTTACAATCAGGCATTTCTACCCTGGTTAGTTATTACCATAGCTGGAGAGTGACTATTGATAAAGTGCTACAGCTGTTTAAAAAGTGATGGTGACTTAGCACATCATCTGCTGAATGTTGTGATTATGAAATGCTATGTCTCCAACTGTTCCACTGCTGTGCTATTTTCAAATAATAATGTTTAAAATTTTTAAAATGGAAAATAAACATTGCCTTTATTTCCTCATGAACTAGCCACTGGGCACACTAATGGTTTAATACTGTTTAATTATGGCATGCTCCTTCTATTCCATATCAAATGTACTGCTAGGTTTGGAGTTGAAATCCAGGAGTGGAGGTGTACTCAACTGTTGCTGAAACTCAAAGTGAAAATAATTTTGCTTGGATGTAACTTTGTTCTACTACTTTCATACTGCAAACTCCCACTACCACAGCCCTTCAGAAATCAAGTAACAGTTATAAGAAAAGACATGCCTTGGAATTGACTTGGCTTTCTCAGTGCAATTATTCTCTTTTCATTTCCTAGATAACTGAGCAAATTTAAATTTTGTGATTTGACTTTATGATTTTAGTAAATCTAACTTATTCTTTGGGAACTTGTTTGCATTTTTCAGCAAGAATACTCTTTAATACTATGGGTCATTTAAAAAACAAAAAAAGGAGGAACTTATCCAAGAGTGACTTTGAATTTTTTTAATCCAGTTGGTGGACGTCCTAAACATTTTCCATTGGAAGTGTATCCTCTTAGAAGTCTTATGTGTACACTGCCATACAATACAAATACACGTTTTCCTCTGCTATCTTTTGCAGCCCCGTAAAAGCAGTTCAGAGTGGTGGTTGAAAAGCACTGCCATGCAGTACCTGTAGTGCACTGGTTGTTGGCTCCTTTTTACCAGTCTGCTGTTATAGTATCTTCTCCATTTAAAGACGCACACCTGTCAGATGCTGAGGTCCCATGAAATCACTTGGACCTAAAGCAGTATGCAGTGTCAGAATTCTGAGTGTGTGTTTTCCTTGGAGTTCTTCACAAATCTGGGACCCGCTTTCTCTTGCCAATATCATATTTTATTATGAAAGAATGTTTCCATGAGATGAGACTATTTAACAGTACAGATTTGACTGAAAAATGGTTGTATAAAATAGCTAACAGCTCAGAAAGGAAAAACAGGCCCCTGCTGTGGAAGCATGTGAAATAATCTGGGAGAACAGAGATTGAGACAAAGCCCTTGTGAAATTCGGATTAATGAATACTTTTCACACAGATGAGCATGCTTGCTTGAACATATAGACTGGTTACCCAGAATTTATTACACAAGAGTAAAATCTAATGCAAGTCTGTTGTAGAAATAGCAGAATAGTATTTTTTGCTATAAGGTTATCCATTTAATACCATGCTTTAAGATTGACCTGCTGATTTTTTTACTGTAAGCTCTGCACATACAAAACCCAGTTGCATAGAGATTTTAGGTTGAAAACGGTTATACAGAAGTATATTGGCACATGTGTTACAAACTATGCTTAATACATGTACGTCCTTGTAGGCTAAATGTAATGCAATTATTTGCATTAGGAATGAAGGCTAAATCAGGTATAATGATATATGTTTATCAAGTGCCAAACAGTGTCTTAATGTATGTGCAAGGAGTATTAACAATGCCCACTGAAGCAGCTTCATTAATCATTGACGTTTGAAGACAAACTAATAGTAACTAATTCCTCAGGAGACCTAGTCATCTCTTGTATTAGCTGCTTTATGAGTTAACTTCTACATAAAGTTATGACTAACTTTTTAAAGAGCAGTTCCTTCCTTATGGACACTCTCAGCCATGTACAAAAATGTTGAGGCATTCTGTGTATTGAAAGTAACAGCTGAACAAGCAGTATAAATATGCAGTTTTCTGTATGAAAAATCAGGTTACTGGTTATCAGAAGTATCCCAAGCCTATTTGTGTGTGTGTGTGTACATAATGGTACACATAAATCACTATAGTGTAGTAAGAGTACTAGACGTAATGTGAAACCTGGGTTCCTGGGAGTGGTGGGCAAAGTAACAGATAAGAAGCGAGCTTTTCCTTTCCATAGTCTTCTAATCCAGTATTCTGGGCCTCTTCAAACTCTAATCTGTGTTCACTGCCAATAATACCAGAAGGCAACCCCCTCCCCACCGGTCATATTCTGTGTGTCCTGGCTCCAGAGTTAGCGTGTCATTACCCTGAGAGCAAAGAGAATCAAGGCTTTTGAAGACACTGCTCAGTATTGTATGTTGAAATTGCCTAATATGTTGATCAGAGAGTGTTTGTACAGCCATTTAGCTTTTCAGATATTCCCCCCCCACCCCGCCCCCAACAAGTGATTCACAGCTACTGATGTGAGAAAAGAAACCCCAGTTGAAGATTACCTTTCCTCTTCATTTCTGAAAATTCAGAGTCAGCAGTTATGACCATCAATTCCACAGGAGGCTTTCTTTGGCAAAGAACTAGTCTTTCTTTGGCAAATGATTCAGTATATGGAAACAATGGCCTGAAATGTTAATTTTTGGGTCACTTTTTTCTTTAATTTGTTCCAAAAATTCTGGTTGGGGCAGAAAGCCAAGTTATTTATATGTGCAATTTTCTATAATCAAGAATGCCCAATTCTTAAGCACTTTTTATATTTGTGTTAGTAATGTGTGGCCAGTTAAGTGAGGGGGGCATTTTGAGTTGGGAGAATACTTGCTTTTAGAGGAACTATGGGATTCAGCTGAAACATCAAACCAGCTATAAAACCTCCCCTTCATGGCACTGAATGTGTCATCTGCTTGAAAATCCAGTTGAATAGCTCCTTGCAGAGAAGGTTGCTATGTATCAGTGTGATACTCCAGAAAGAGTAGAATTCCTAGCTGCACTACAGTAGCTGAAATTCAGTAACATGCAACTAAGACTTTCTTTTTTCTTCTTAGTTTGAAGAAGCGTATGTCAGTATAAGAAGTAACAAGTGACCACAGCACAATGAGAAATAAAAGTTGAATTCAGTACATATTCAACAATGTCTTTGTTTCCAGCATGGTACATTTAGCAAGACATACTGCAGCACCTTTTTAGAAGGTCATTTGTAGTCTTACACCTTGTTAAAGTAGACATTTTTATGCTTTTTAAAAATAATGTTTAGCTATGCTGAACCAAGTTAGTTATACTTTTATCATCTGCTATAAGAAGCAGTATTTTGTAATTTCATACTTAAAATTATGTTTCTCTTCTGGTTTAAAATGGCTTTTGATTAAGCAGCCTTCTTTAAAAAAGATCAAAGCACTTAAACATACTAATAAGTCAGTTGTGAAAATCATGCTTCTCTTCCTGGGTTTTATTATTCCCTTCAGTGGCTGCAAAAATGTTTGTATTTCATACCCAAAAGCCTACTGGCTAAAAAAAAAAAAAAGCTCCCTTTTGATCCTGACTATTTTTTTTAAAGGAGAGTTACAACTTCCTCTGTGGTGAATACTTGAAAGTAATCCTAAGCTTCATGACTAATGGCTGCAGGTAGCTACTCTTACAATACCACAGTACTAAGAGGTATGTCAGTACAGAGATATAGGTAGCCTTGTACCATCTAGAAACTCCTATGTGATATTAAAGTCAGCCCGTTACAATTTTAAGAAAACAGAATTTTTCACTAGCATTTTATTTTTACTAGCATGACTTACACGGTGAGAAATACACAGTCCCTGTCCTTTGTGTAGTGTGCTCCATTCACTGTTCCTCTCATGACAGACAAACTGCTATGCAGATTTGTGGGTTTTCTAAGTGGGGTTACACGTTGCTGCTGTCATGTAATGGAACGCATACTGTGTTAACGTTTGTAACAGGAGATTTCACGTCTTGCCATTTACTTATGTAAATAGGAACAGGAGAACTTACCTTAGCAATAGGCTGTGTAACCTAAACGAACCTCAGCTGTTCGACCCTTCAGTTGTTTTGCTGTGGCTGTCCTGAAATTAAAGCTCTGTCAGACATCTCAAAAGGATGTTACTTTACCCTTGCTATCGACAGGCATTTTCTTAACCTTGTTGCCTTATTAATAAAGTTAGTGAACATTCATTTTCAAAGCACCTGTGAGCACTGTTACTGAAGACTTGTATCAGTTTTGCTGTATTAGTTGTCAGGTCTCTATTCTTCGCTCTATGAAACACTTCATACTGGCTTTCCAAGGACCTAAAACTAAATGTTTTTTACTTAAACCACTTCTCTGAACCCCGAGTTACACGGTGTGGTTGTAAGCTGTCTAATACTGTGTTCATGCAGCAATAACAGCAATTTCAAAGTTCATCGTAATCATTTGACATTGTCTATAACATAAGCTGTGGTGTATTTTTGCTCTATGTTTGTCTGTACTTCCAGTCACACCACATGTTAAAACTGAGGTAATCAAATCAATTTTTGGCTGTAGCACAAAGCAGAACTATGATGTAGAGTGGTAGTTCAGATTATACAGTTCATCTGAAACTTAGTGCTCAATTACTAGTGGTCATTGAACAACTTTTATGTCCATTTTTTCCTATTTTCCAGCCTGTAGTTTTATTCCTTCAAGTATGCATATGGGACACTAGCAAAATTCCAAGCCGAGGAAGAATAGTGTAATTTTAAAGTATAGGTGCAGTGGTCACCTTGCACAACATTTGTGTCTACAGTTTACCACTGTGTTGTGATTTATCTAAATAGTTCCACGCTGCACTGTACTACAGTTTTCAGATGTTTGCCACATCATCTGTCATCTTTGCCTTGAAAAATGTGTGCATGATTGAGAAAAATTACTGTCCTTAATCGGTTTTATATTTAGCTGAAAACTTAGATTCCTGTAATACCTTAGTTTATAGAAATAGAGTTCTCATGTGAACATGTATTTTATGCGCACACAAAAGTAGTTGCTATGCTGAGCATAGCAGTTTACATCAGTTCAAAACTGCCATCTTCAATGTGGAAAGTAAATGGTTTTTTTTCCACTTAGTGCTAAAAAAAAAAAAAAAATCCTGGATTTTAATCCTCCATGAGTCACTAGAGGTCACAATTGCACGTAATTCTCAACTTTGATATAAAAATTGTGCATATATAGTGTACAGGCTAATGCATAAAACTTCCCATCCGCTCTAATGTGAAATTTTGCAGTGGGATGGCTATAGCATCAAATGGGGAAAGTTTAAGTATATTCACAAGAATCTTAGAGAAATCACGACAGTCCTGCATTGAGATCGGTTCCTCCATAGCTAAGAAAAGCTCTAATAATTGTGTTGTCTTAGCAAGCATCACTACAGAAAAAGGACTTAAACATATGCAAGGACAGAAAGCCTAAGGTATCGTTATTTTTCATTTGTGGCTGGACTTCATACTTGTGGCTGTGTTGTTCTGTTGCTAGTCATTTATTGTAAGCAGTTTATTAGCTTTCAGGCTTTTTCCATTTTTAGAAACTTCTTCCTTTGTTCAAATTAAAACTGTTTTAGTATAGCGTAACTGATCCATTGAGGTAACGAGTTGGAATGCATAATGTTTATTGTACAAATGCTTATGTGAGGACTGAAAAATCTTTTATGAGTGGGAACAAGAAGCAAAATACTCAATTTCTACTAAAATAACCAAAATGTAAGGTAAACAGCAATAGTTTTTTGATCAGAAATGGAATTTGCATCAACAAGAATTTCATGCTCTCATTCACAAGAGGTTCCAGATCCTTTACAAATGAGCAATAGTCTTATTTTAGTCACTTTACTGTGGTTTCATACGTTAGTTAGGGTAGATGAAGGCTTTTTTATTTTTCTTAAACATCACTTTTAAAGGTTATTTTAAAACAAAAAAAAAGTGACAGTCTGCATCCTACACCAGATACCTGTAAAATAAATTGGTATGATTATATATTGTATTCTTTTGTGGCTGTATCAGGGATAGAACTCAGCATACTTCACTACATTATTTGTAAAAAATTGCTTTGAGTATAAGCACTACATTCTGTAATGTTTATTAAAGACTTCACGTGTGTTATTGAAGATGCAACTTACTGAGAAGAGGAGGCAGAAACTTTTACTGGTTAATGTTGCTCTTATTCCATTTGTTGCACTGAATTTCAAGAGTGTAATTTGTAAATCAAGTTTGCTCACATGTGTAATCAGATTTTATTTTCATTGTAATGCTTATGTAATTAAATTACCTGGATATATTTCTGGTAGTGATTCCATAAGCATGCACAATATGTTGTTATGTTTAGCACTACAGAATTAATGTTAAGAACAAGTGAAGCTTCTTGGAAAGAAAAGGAGTAAATAGAAGCACCTTACTGGGAGAGCACGTTGCATGATTTTAGTGCTACCGGAGCTGACAGACAGTAGGTCATCCTAAACTTGACTGCAAATTGCTCTTTGGTGTAATAAGCACATTGACATTCTGCTATCAGTGCTGTAAAAAGTACAGCAATGGCTATTTTAACCTATAAATATACTGTAATTTAAATTTTTCCTACAAAATGAATTTATATTTAATTGCTGCCTAATACATAAATACTTAAAATCAGAATTTTTAGGAGGGTCAAGGGTGGGTGGGCATGCCAGTGTATTTTTGGGAGGGGCTGTTGTATATATGGTTCTTTGCACTTCCTGTTCAGTTTGACTATTAATCCAAAACTCCCAGCTCTGACTGTGGTGAATCTGCAACCTGACATTTATGTATTTTTATTGTGATTCAGGTCTTCTATATTCTGTGGCCCAGGGCTTCAGAATTTGACAGAAAAGGTCGTCTTTCCATTCTCAAATGTGAATGCTCTGATGTACCTCTAATATGGAAAATGACCACGCAATGAATTTTACTCTGCTGAGTTTCTAATATTAATGTAGAGTATTATTTAAAACTGATATCTAAGGCTATTAACCAGTAGTGCGTCCATTTGGAACAAGTAAAAAGGATGATGGTAGTTTTGGTGAGTATAGTCCAAACTGCAGAGATTTTATTCCAGAGACTTGTCACCTATTCAGTAATTAGTTTGCCATAGATTGGCTTGATTTTCAGATTTAGAAACATATTTTTTACTTCTGAATTGGGAAGTAAGTGTTGGGGATTATGGATACTCACTTAACATCTCCCAGTGTGTTACTGTGGTTGCTATACGTTTTGAATTTCATCTTAAATATGTACAATACATCATCGTAAGATGAAAGCTTAAGAAAAACAGATGGCTGCAGGTTGTCTTGCATGAATGAAGCCAGTGAAGTTTAATGAAACTAACTTCTTTGTTAAGCCTGTTGAATAAATAAGAAATAATCAAAAGAAAACCAATTTGACATTTACTAGCTTTGTGCAATATTATTGGTAGACTCAAATACTACTAGCACATTGTGCCTGGCTTTAAGAAAGTTCTTTAACTCCATTATATTCAAAAGGACACATTAAATGCATATTTTAATGTAAACAACTCTGCAAATTTACTATGCCTAAAAATGCTCAATGTTATAAAGTATTAAGCATCAAGTATATTTTAAAAAAAGGTAAAACACTAAACAAATGTGTCTTGCAATTCCTAAAAACTAAAGTTTTAACTGTCTGCTTCTTGCTCTTTTTTTCTTTAGTGCAGCTTTTCTGCAATGCAAGTTTATTGCTGTGTATTTCATGGTTTTTTTTATTATCATGACTCAGAAATTTAAGCCTGTACACAAAGTACTGCATTCACCTTCTTGTACATGCATTGTAACATCATACTCACAGTTTTGGTGCTTTAAAATTATTCCTTTTTTCTTTATTAAAGGATATTTATTTGACTACTGTCTGGTTTTAACTTTGAATATGTACCAATATTAAAAATACATTTTTAGTCCAGTTTGGTTCCCACAAAAAAAATTAATACCTAGTTCATTTAGGTTTCCATTGTTGTTGTTTCAACTCCTCAAGCTGCCTGTCATTCTTTAATGGCAGATAGTTGTGCCTAAGCTGTGTTGCAGCAGGGAATAATTATATTTAGGTAACATCTTTGTAAACTAAGTCACATAAACACTTTAGGCATTATAGAAGAATCTTGTTCTTAAATAATGCAGGGTAGTTGTGCTTAAATACAAATCACACACACTTTCCCTCTCTGACTCAAAAGACAAAAAGAATCTATGAAAAAGGGTAAAAGTTCAAACCCAGAAATACTAAGAGCTTATCTCCCTTATTACACTCTTCTACCCTTTTGGAGCTAGCTAGTGGCAATGCCATTACACGGAGAGAGCAAGCCTCCGCTTGCAATCACTTGGAAAGACAAGTAACAACAATAATGGAAAAGCTGAAATCAAAAACATGCAACTTCTCTGCTATTTGCTTTTTTGGTATATGTACAATATAATATTTCAAAAGCAAACTAGGTTGTATATGAAGAACTTGGATACTTCAGAAATACCTTTTATGAGTGTTTTGAATAACCTTTTTATTTCCAGGGGAGGGGAAAATGCCCCAAAATAGACAACCATTTATGTCCCGGAGTGGAGTTGCCAGCTGTTTGGGCTTCCACTCCCCAGCCATTTTGTGTTATTATTCATCTAGACATAAATCTTACAAAAATATTCATGGTGTGCAGATATGTTTGTATTGTATATCTTTTTCTTTCATTCCTGTGTTTCTGGTACAGGAGCTACAGTGGAGGTAAGTCAGTGTAGGCAGGTTCTATGCCCAGCTGGTCCCTTAACATAAGAAAAAAAAAAATTACTGTATTTATGGAACAGGAATTCTTAGTGTAGTTACAATCCTGAGAAAACAATAAAAAGGTACAACATTGCTAATTATAAAGTAAAACAAAGGATGCACTTGCAGTACAAATCTACACTGCAAAGTGGTGTAACCAAAATCTGAGGCCTGCCTGGGTCAGGTTTTCTAGTGGTGTTTTTCACTTCTGGTGATAAATAATGGCATATGCTATTAATTTTGGGTTCTGGCAGAACTTGTAGAACAAGCAGGAAATGTGTTTTGAAATAAGCAAGGTCTTTGATCGTACTGACATTTTTTATGACAGAAGAGGGTTGTATTTATAGCTGAGGTCTGTTCCTAATGCTCTGGCTGTGCCCGCGGCAGGGTGTGTGTGACCCCAGTGTAGGTGCCTTCACACGTTCTGCTCTGCAGGGCAAACTTCTCTTTAAAGAATATTTGCTACCATCAACTGGTGTCTACTTCGGCATTGGCTTCAGAAGTAGCTGCTTTTTTATGACTCTTAATGGGCATTCCTTCAGGTTGGAAGTATATTTAATGCATGCATCAGAATTGCAAATTGGTGACTATTATCTGTAGGCACGCTTGGAAGGCAGTGGTATGCTGCTCAGAATAAGGCCTAAATGCTTGTGCAACACATAAAAGATGGGTAGAACCTTTTTTTTTTTTTTTTTTATGTTCATTACATGTCAGATGTAAAGGAAAGGTACACAGTAAATATTCACTGGGCCACAGTCCTCAGACTTGTAGAAATGAAACATCACCTCTTTCTCAGAGAAACCATTGGTACACGTAGGGTTTGTTTCTGCTAACACCGCTTAATACTCGGCAGAGGGGGTGGAGATCAGGGAGAGAACTAGACATGGAAAGTGAATTTGTCAAATCTCTTTTTCAAAACCTATGAACCGTGCCTTTTCTCAGCAGTTCTTACTGCTGCTTCCCATCATAGGGAGAAGCCCATTTTGCAGGCTTTCTTCTTCCTGCTGCAGGAGGGAGCTTACATGAATCCTGGACTTCTGCAGTGTCTCTGATTGCCAAACCACCAGCATGTCACCGCCACCACCAGAACCTGAGCTTTATGCTCACGTCGCAGATCACCTATCGAGGTCTAGTGCTATAGAGTTTTGCTACTGTGTTTTTACCTCTTAGGAGAGAGGGAAGTAATTAACCTAACGTTAAACAGCCTCTGTAGACTTTAGACGTAACATGTTGACCATTTAACTGTCACAAATATCCCTTTGCTGACACAAACTGCACTACAGCAGAAAACTTCCAGGGTTTTACCAGGGAGCTATGGCAGTGTTGCCTCATAACCTGTCTTGCTCATAGCAGTGCTGCAAGTTTCTGTCCAGCTCTCCATCCTGCAGAATTGCAGACCTGACTTGTTCCCACAGATATGCCTTCCTGCCCTTTCCCCCTTTGCACTGAGACTCTCCGTCTCTCTGACTTTCTCTAAACTTCATGTAAATCTTCACCACTGTCATGCTGACTGTCTAGACTTTCATCAGCTCAAAGACAGCACATCTCCCTTGAAACCTTGCCTCAACAGGAAGAGCTGGTGGATAAAACCAGGCAGAGATTCTTATCGGTGCTGTTACAGCTGCTGCCTGCCTGTGTTAGTGGTGGGGTTCACTCTCTCCTCATTAATCAACCAAAACTCTGGGGAAAAAAAAAAACCCCAAACCAGAACAAAAATTACATTCAAGATCACTCCCTGTATCTGCTGCCTTGTCCCTTTGTTCCTACTGTATTTGTGTGCTGTCTGTTGGATGTTTGTTGGAGGTGCTTGTGCCACAGGCGACTCACCTGTATTACCTTCTTTTCACTCCTTCTCCCTGCCATGGAAGACAGTAGACTCGGCTTCTCTGAGACATCTCCCTGTGCCCATATTGCTTATATAAGGCCAAGCACATTCATAGTCTTTCAAACAAAATTCACTGTTTACTTCATTCTTTCATCTTAAACAACTTCTCTAAGTTGCATCACACTCCTTCTCTATATTACTGTTTAAAAGTCACAGGAATAAGAAAAATTGAAGAATCATGCAATCCATACAAAGCATTTATATTAACTTACTTTTTCTTCCTCAATACTTTATTTTAATCCCATTAAATTTCAGTAGGAATGTAACTGAGCTCTTTTAGCGTACAAAATCATCAATGCATGCTCAAACTGTCATGCATTTAAACTGCACAATTTAAACAACACAACCAATGTTTTATGAATCAACTTCATATGAAGCAGCATAAAGTGATCCCCCCCCCACCCCCTTCCCCCACTGTGAGTAAAATGACTGTTGGAGTGGACAGAGTCCTACAAAAACAGTATGACAAAGCAGCCACTGCACACTGCTCTTGGTTTCTAATGACAGGGTTTTTTTTTTTTAAAAAAAAAAGCCTTGAATTGGCATTAAAAAATAAAATTAATATTATTTAAAAAAAAAAAAATCACACATCCTATCCTTTTGTTGCTGGAGCACATACACCTGTGTCATTCCCGTAATAGTTTCCTGAAAGTTTCTACTGATGGAAGGTCACAGCCTCTCCAAGTGATCCATTGCAGTGCCTACTGGTTGAAGGCTTCTCTTAATATTGAACTCAGCTGAAGCATAAGGTCATTATTTCTCCTCCTGCCCACTACCACTGTATGAACAAATTATTTCCACATGCACTGCAATAGCGTTTTATGTGTCCCATCACCCCCCACCCTGCCTTGCTCTGTCACTCAGCTTTAAATTAAACCACACTCAGCGGGTCAGCCTGGCACAGGCTGCGCTACTGGAGCCACCTTTGTGAGGTCTGGCCGTTCATGGCCCGTTCCTCCAGTGCCCATGGCCAGTAGAAGGGATCAAGAAAAGCTGCATGCTAGTGAGTGATGCTTGGAGCATGTCTACTCTCATTTAATCCATTCTGGGAAAAGATGGGAGGATTGTAGGGCTCGTTCTCAGTGAAAGGTAGCATTAGTTAACCATGCTTGATTGATAGAGCAAATCTCTGTTCAGGGGATGAATTTTGTCACTTCTCTTTCCAAAAAAAAAAAAAAAAAAAAAAAAAAAAAGGGTGTCTACTCAGTCTATGAGTCTATGTTTTCAGGGAGAATATGAGCTGCAGGTTGCCTACAAAGACATGCTTTGCTTAATTTGTATACAAACTAACATATATTACATCTAAACCACATACACTCAAAAGCAGTTACAGTTCCAAGTCAATGCTATGTCCCATTTCACAGAGAAAAAAAACCAAACCCTTCAAGTCTTCAGCTTTTAATCTCAATATGCAGTAAGAAACTTTAAACAGAAACTCTGTGTCCCAACCAGCATTTGTCAAGACAGCACTACCAGTCATCTGGGATAAACCTGGGTTCTACTCTCAGTCATCAGCTGCCCAACAGATCTGAAGTCTTCCTACCTTTCGAAGCCCCGATACAGGAATTTGCTGAAGTGCTTAGTGGATACTCAACTTTTTGGGATGCTTCTGAGTAAGAAAGCTTTTGGTACTGTGAGCACCGGCTTGGTTAAGTGATTGAATGCAAAATTTAGCTCCTGCTCCCTTTGGAGCTAAGCTTCTTCCACTGGGTGAGCTGTTTCCCAAGAGGACACTAAGATGTATTCCACTAGCCCATCAACATGTCATTGCAATAGCAAGTCATGGGGTTTCCTTAAAAAAAAATCTGATATACAAAAGTACTGTAAATCAGAATTTCTTCACTTGTATCTGTCAAGACCTTCCAGCTGAGGAAGGCCTGGTCCCTTGACACACCACTGTCACCAATTAACCGTTTTCTAAGTAGCTACGTCCCAGCTTTTATCCAATATAAGACACAGGGCTATGCTTATGTGGGGGGCATGGAGGTCAGCTTACAACCTCCTCAAGTAGCGTCTCGCTCTTCTGGTGCAGCAGGTTGAAAGAGAGACCTGAAATGTCACGGTGAACTCCACAGACACCTAGCAGCTACTCCCGAGCTGTAAAACCAGCCTCAAAGACTGGTTAATCTGTTTGCTTTTATCCTGTAAGTAAACCCTCCTCTCTGTCAGGGTTAGAGGTGATTGCATGTTTGGACATACTGAGAGTCCCTGGTGTGGTTGCTTGCTCAGCCACGGGGCTGACTTCTGCTGTGCTCTGAAGACTTGATTTCCTTCCGGGTTTTATTTTTAGATACATATGTCCTTGTTACAGCTTCATTACTGCAATTTGGCCAAAGTGTCATGATTCCCTTAAAAGCTTTTGAACCTACAGCACAGTTTGCTATCTGCCCGTCCTGCCAGTCCAAACTGCAAATCTTGTAGCTACATTTCCCAGTCTGACTTGGGTACATTGCAGCTTCTGCACAGAGATCTGCTCTCATCTTTTACCGGTTCTCTCAGGGAAGTTTCCAAATGTTGCTTTAATTCCTTTGCAAAAGATCTGTCTCCTATCCTAGCTGATGACGGAAATCCTCTGGCTTGATGGGAATTTTTGCTGCCTAGTATGTGATCCCGTTGTTTTAGCAGGAAAATCAGCCTAGTTTCTTCTGAAAACAGGCTGCCAATCCTGACACATTATTGTATTTTGACTTGAGGATTTAAACACACCTTATAGGAGTTTTCTATTTCTGCAATGCAGTCATCATCAATAAAGAGCACACAAACTCCTGTCTTCTGAAGATACTTGCATTGCTCACCGTTTTCGACAGCTTTGATTCAAAATACTTCCCCATGCCATGCTTCAGTAATGCTTGTTTAGAACATCCCCAGTGCTTCTTCATTGCCTCGTCTCCTGGCTTCTTTGGCTGGCCGACTCCTTCGCTGAGGCTAAGAGATGTTCATGCACAACAGACAGCACCCCATACCTGAGATATCTTTTATAGTTTTTTTTGTTTGTTTTTTTTTTTGTTGTTGTTGTTTGGGTTTCTGATGTGCTTGCCTGCTGAGCAGGACACTGGATGTTTATGTATCTCATTCCATAAGCAGTTTAGGACTTCCCTACGTTTATTGTAAACACACGCTTGGCTGCTCCATGTTACACAGGAGAAAAGAACACAGGCAGAAAAAAGGAAAAAGACAAGAAATATAGGATAAAAAAGTTTTGACTTGTAGGTTCAAATGATAACAATAACCACCTCAAACAAAGCTTTCATCATTTTTCTTTCAAAGAGATGGGGAAAAGGTGCTTATATCAAACCAGCACATTATTCTGCTTCTTTCAGATCTGCAGAATGAAATTTCCCCTCTGTTTTCTCCCCCTGCAAGCAAATCTCCAAATGTGCAGAATGCTCTGGAGCAAAAGGGCTCGACTGGTAATGACGGGGCTACAGTTTGAACCAGCAGCTTCTGAACAAAGGACAACAAACCCTCTGGGATTGCTTCTGGGACAGACAGTGAGTGTGGCAAGTGCAGCCACGTTTGGGCTAGCTTCCACACAGCTAGCAGGCTGTAGTAGTGAGGCTGAGCAGTAGGGACTCCATGCAGGATGCTCAGACTAGATACTACTTGAGTCACTCAGCTACACATTACTATCCTGGCTCCTCTCACTAACTGGAAGTCAGAGAGCTGTGCCTTTCACTGATAGATTTCTGGTTCCCATTGCGGCAGATTCCTGAGAAACAATGCTGTTGGAATTATAAAAATAACAGTCTATTCAGATGCACAGAAAGTAGACTTTTTACATTTCCATCCACAAGTAATGGCTGTGACTTCTCTCTTGCAGGGAAGTACAAGATCATTTTGCTTCCCATTTCTTTTGTTTTGTTTAGAGAAAATCCCCATTGTCATTTAACAAAATACAATCCAGACTCAGAGAATTTCAAACGTCTTGTTCCCTCTCTGAAAATCTTAAGCTTGCAAATATCTGCATGACCATATTTAACTCAAAAGGGGGAAATCATACATGCAGATTATACTTAAACATACCTTGTCAGTGCAGCTCTTCCTCTCCCCTTAGCACCTCGATGCATGTATTTTTTGTGACGGTCCTGGGCTCTGCCTCCTTCTTGATCCACTGGGAAAAAATTCTTCCTCTTCAAGAATTACCACAGTCACAGAAATGCACGTTCTCTTCCAAGAAAACTTCTAGGTTGCTATTCTCAATCTAGTGGAAGCAAAAGCAGCTGACACACTGCTGGATCCATGCAGTGAAATGAGACTCAGATGAGAGCAGATGAGAATCCCCAGAGCAGGGATGGACAAGGTCTGAAAGTACTTTGAAGTTAAAAGAAAGAAAAACCCCAAAACCCAGCTCAGAACTTTGTTACACAAACACCACAGGTGATAGGAACTGAGGGCAGGAAAAAATAGGGTGTGTCGTCAACCACTACTGATGACTAGTACTGATACCAAACCCCTAGAGTTGTGAAGATAAAAGACCAAAAGGACGCGGGGTTTGCAGACTGCCAGGACCTCAGCTGTGTTCATGAAACACACGCCTAATGCTGACCTTGAGAAGCCTATAGCAATCAGAGCAGAGTTTTGGGGCAAGCCAGGTGTGCTCAAGATGAGCATGATGTGAATATCTAAGGAAAGCAAGATCCTTTCCAATGAGCTTTTTGTTGCTGCTGTCCAGTTCAGGTGGTCTGTCCTTTGCTATGCAAACCATTCTCACCTACCAGCTCCATGTAAGGGAATCTTTTTGACACCTCTGCAACCCCACCCCTGCCCCCCCCCAGTCTAAAACATCTTTAATGTTTACTCCTCCTTCCCATGCCTGTATCTGAAAATGACACAAACTGCCAGATGTATTGTTGCAGCTGAGCTTTGCTTGTGCAAAGACCCAGCAATGAGGGAGAAAGTGAGTATAAATTAGGCTTGTGTTTCTTTGGTCCTAGGTTGAGCTGCCAGCAGTGCAGAGGCAATACGGGCAGCTACAGGTCCCTGAGAGGTTGTGGCAGGCAAGCTACGAGACCCATATGGTGTGAAAAGCCACTTCTAGCTATAGTATCTAGAGGTATTGCAGGTATGGTGATATAAACAATTGCACCTGCTTTCTGGCTATGCTGCACGGCCAGAACAGTGGACATGAGCTGCACTGACCCCAGGATCCAACACAAAATTCTATCCATTGTTCCCAAACATTTAACATAATGGGGAAAATTAATCCTCCTTGTCTGAAGTAAGTGGAGTAAAACAAGGAACTAATGCTACTAAGCAAAAATAGAGATTTTTAAAAATATCTGTTATTCCGTGATAATGTTCTCTGCTTAGCACCATTCAGAGGTAGTGCACATATGCAGCATTACTAAGAAAATGTAAACAAGACAATCTGAACATTGCTTTGCAGAGTCAGGTCCATTTCCTGAAAGAAACCCCAGTGTATAGCTGTGCACTTAGCTGACATGTTCAGTTACTAAGACTGAACTATGCATGTGTTTGGATGGAGTTTCTTGATGGTCCTTTTTTTAATTGTCTTTTGACATCCAGACCTAATCTCTGATCAGATTTATCTTTGGCCTCAAGATCCGAGATTTCTGCTATCAACCAAATTAAGTGCTTTCACTAACATCCCCAGTTCTGCAGAGAATTAAGGTTTGCAACAGTTTTTCATTCCCCTCTCCATGTGGTATTTCTGAAGAAGGTTTTGACTTTGACTTTTGAATGCAGTGTTCACAGAGCGCTGTTCAGTAGCCACTTCAGTACAGAATGTAAAAAATGATAGAACGAATTGAGGTTTAGCCTCTTAATGAAGGTAAACCTGAAGTTAATCCACAACTGGTAGAAAAACGAGCAGAAATCAGAAACCTTTCACAGCTGACAATGGAAAAGACACATCCCAAAATATTAATCTTTAATTGACGCATTGTTCATTCTTGCAGGGTTTTCTTTAAAGGAATTATCCTAGGAATGCCACCGATAGCATTAAACGATACTTATTTGTGTTACATCTGGTTTAGCCCTTTATTTATTTATATTTTACCTGAAAATGTATTTTCTTAGAGACCTTATAACAGCATTTCTGCATTATCAGTTCATTTTGTTATCCTCTTTCCTGGATACGCTAGCCAGGAAAAGGAATTCCCAGTCTGTAACAGACAGATTAATTCACATGTTTTAGGTTGTCCACACAGAAAATGCAATTTCTGGATCATTGAGGCATATGGATTATGAACAAGACACTCCAAAAACTAACTATCTAGACGGGGATATACTTACAAAAATCTTTTATGTCAAAGTCAGGATTTCACAACATAACACGCTAATGCAAAATCCAGTAGCACCTGAAAGATTAAGGTAGCTGCTGCTATCACTTGCACATACTTGAAAAAGATTTAAGAAAAAAATAAAAGAGTAAAAGTACATTCTTCAGAGAACAGCAAGTGTATTTCAAAATAAAAAACTGTATTTTTTATTTTTCTTTTTTTTTTTGTTGGGTATTTCTGTTAGGTTTTTTGGTAATTCTTTTTGCTTTTCTTTTTTTACAAGACTTAGTTGCCATATAACAAGTTATACGTGATGTGACTGATCTCCCCTCCAGTGCAAGTTCATGGTCATGTTTTCAGGCTATAGAACTCAACACTGTTTTCTCTTATACATATTCCCATAGTTTCATCAAAGATAGATACAATGTATAATACCTGTCTCTGGGAAAGTAATGTTTCGAACAGGCAAACTTTCATCTTAAAACAGAAGTGGAGAGGCTACAGTAGGTATAGCCACCTAAGTATGAACTTTAGGTCACAATTTCTACACATTCACCTACTGCACATAAACATTAAAAATAGTCTTAGCAATAGGATTTTATTTATATGTGCACGTATGTCCACCTTATCCCATATTTATGTTTGGCAACTATTTGGGAATTCAAAGGTGCAGCCCTCATTAATTGTATTATTTAAAAAAAAGAAATGAAGCATATCTACTCTATGAGAAAAGAAATTCTCAAATATCAATTTCCAATTTTAAATTTAATTTCAATAGGAAAATATTAAAAATGTGCACATCTAAATTTTTCCATGTTCTGTATATACATATGTGTGTGTACGTATACATAGAAATACTCATGTACCACACATATTCACAAAATTTAAGTGGAAATATTTCTGTCCACTATTTTCCCACATGTAAATGACATCATATCTTTAAAAATGTCAATAATAATATCATTAAAAATAATATTACATTTATTCCATCATCATCTTTTTGTGGTTTTATTCTTTCTTCATCCTTATTATGTCCATTGAGCATTAACAGGCCGGATTCTCCCTGCACTTCTACAGATGTTATGCCAACTGAATGTTGCTGACATCACATCAAGGACACATCTGGTTTACAGCAGCTTAAGTGAGAGGAGAATCAGGCCCAAACATCCCCAGGTAAATTAAAAATTGGTCATATCTGCTCATCTGGACCTGATGAAGATATACACACCACCATCTAAAATCCACTGAATGAAAAACATGTAGCTCACCACAAAGTTTTCAACGAGTAGCACGCTGAACCAAGCTCCCCCCACCCCTTTAATAAATAAAATAAGTGAGAAAATACCCTAAAAATATGGAGAAAACTTAAACATTGTGTACATTACATACTGTATAATACATGACAGTTTAGCATTTGACCTAAACTGTTTTCCTGACTAGTCAGGGGAGACCTGATAAATCATTGGTAAAGAAAAAAACAGGTATTTTAGAAATAAAGCATGTATTTCTAATATAAATGAGAACCTGTGTGTATTATATGGTATATACACACAGTACACACATGAAAAGAAACTTATGTTTTCTAGTTTTGAATAGCAGTCTCTAAGTGGAGAAAATTGTATTGTACAAATTTAATAAGCAGCTAGATTTCATGTTTAACATTCAAATTAATTTGGGGAGCAAACAAAGGTCCGTGCATCTTTCGACTCTGAAGTCTTGACACTCATTCATACATTTTAAAAAAAGCCCTCTTCAACATTACAAGCAATTTATGGCAAGAATGTACTTTGATGCAAGACACATGACACTTGGCTTACCTTTCAAAGAGGTTTGGTGGGTTTTTTTTAAAATAAATCTATTATATAAAGAAATGTGTGTTTGCCAAAAGTCTGTTAAAATTACATCAAAACAACTTTAAAACCTGCTCACTGAGGATAACTGAATTCAATTTCCTGTTTTTAAACATTTAGTTAACAGTTCAGAATATTGCCTGGTGTAGTTTCAATAAAGATGTGATATGAAGACCCATAAAAGAGTAAACATGTCTCCATTTCAATTTGCTATCACAACAAAACTTCTAGAAACAGCTTTCTTGGCTGGACAAGTTCAGTGTATGAGTAATCCCTTACAATAGCTCTATGCCCTTAATGCAATCTGTAATAAAACAGTGCTCCCCATAAGCCATTATTCACAAAACCTGAAATTCATGTGACATTCTGAAAAAGTCTCCTGCAGAACAGGTTAACAGTTAATTGAACATACATATTCAGTATATGTATCAAGGCCAGAAAGCAAACAACTGGCTATTCCTTGTTATCTGTGCATGTCAAATTTTACATTTAAAATTCACAGGGGTTTTTTGCCTTTTTTTTTTTTCCTGGTGCACTCACCTTCCATCATTGGTTGGCTTCAAAATATAGTTAAGTGGAAGATAGTATCTCACTCTAATTACATGGAATTCATATGAAAAAGTAAACCTTACATTGGACAATATTGTAGAACACCAGAGTAAGCTCCATAAAGAAATACGGTATCTTCCAGTATATATATATATAGAAAAAACCAAAAAACAACCAACCAACCAAACAAAAAAAACCCCAAAAGGAAGAACTTTATACAAGCAGTTATAGTAACTTTGTTTCAATTAAAGATGCAACTCTGTCTCACTCCTGGCAAGAATAAATTGGTAATGGCACTGCTTCTCCACAGTGCAAAGTATCCTGAGAAATTATTAAGAACAACAAAATACAGGGCTGTCATCACTAAGTTCTTGCACAAAACACAGCAATTAAGTATCTTAAATAAATAAAACAGCAGATAACCTATATTGTGTCTATCACAAAAAGGGGATGTGACCTGGGACACTGCTAATTCTTCCATCACTGGTAATTAGAAAAGGATTGCATTCAATTACTGTTAATATCTTTCAAGTTATCTATGGCCAATAATGTACAAGGAGGTAATTTGTAATTCAAGTTTTTTTGTTTGTTGTTTTTTTCTTCAACTAGCTACAAGCAGAGTTCTAAATTTTACACTGAAATATGACTCAAATTTAAAACAAGCCCTCTCCAAGGAGCATTTTCTAATTTTGTGCAACTTTGATGCAGAGCCCATCACAGTCCTATGAAGAGAGACAGTGCATCTTTAAGCTGATTGGCACTGAAATCCCGTTTTCTTTAGCTGCATTCTATTAGCTTGGCCAAGTTATCTCGTAACTCTGTTAGTTCAAATATTTTTCCATCAAGAATTTCTAAAAGTGTCTTCAAGTTATTGCGAAAAGCTTCTTGCTCATTCTGACTTTTCTCCAGACGTTGCTCTAGATCAGACAGCTGGCCTTCCAGGTCTTTGTTTCGAATTTCTACTTCCTTCAGAGAAAATACATAACATGTTAATGTGTTGTCTGTAAACAGAAAGCAGTCTAACCTCCTGCTGGTATTCGCGTGCTATTTTTGTCAACTGTTTTTTAAAACAATTTGTGACCCTTTACAGTTTCCGCTAAGCCAAAACCAGAACCCAAATAGTTATTTTGATTGCTACATATTGATGTACTACCACGTCCTCCATTTTTTCAGGAATTCATCTGAAGGACAGAAACTTTTGGAGAGGGATAAAATATAGTACGTGAACAACATATGTGATATACTTATTCAGGTAAGTTATTGTTTCCTTCATTCAGAAATGTGCCACCCACTGAAAACAGCTTCTCAAAGGTTTACTTAAGTTCAAGTATTCCTGATTTAGACTACATGAATTGCTCAAGGACATAGTCCCTATGAAATGGTGTCATACAGAAACTCATCCAGAATACTGCTTTATGGGTGGAGGAGTACTACCTTACTCCTGTCCCACATTACAGGCCTTTTCCCCCTGAAAATTAGAAACATAAACTAGCACGGCTGATGTCAAGGTGACACTGATTGTAACAAATTTAAGTGCAAGCCGAATGTCTTGTCTTGCTGCACGGTGCCCGGGAGCACCCGCCTGTGAGCCCCACGCTACCGCAGCTGCGGGAGCAGGGAAGGCGCGCGAGCCACCGGTGCCGTACGGACAAGCTGTTCACACAGCGGTGCACGTGCTGTGCACTGCTGAGGGGACCTGACCCCGAGCAAACTCGGCTCTCATTCACGAGGAAGGCAAGCCCCCGCTGGCGCGAGCCCACCGGGACCCCTCACAGCTCTGGCTTGCACCTGACAGGGGAGGGAGGTCATGGCTGCTCGGCTCTGTGCAAACAGGGTGCCCTCCCTTCCATCAAATTACTCACGCAGCAGTCGCGTGGGCCTGGAATAGCATATTGTTACTTGTCGCACGTCTTGTAAATTCACGCTAAATGTCCTAATTTCAGTTATGAAAAACACTTTCAAAGGCAGTGCAGGGACAGCGTATTTAGTACACCGTACACCCTGTGCAGCCATCCTCTGGAAAAGTGCATAGTGAATTCGTACGTACATTAACATTTTTTCAACACTGCTTCCCTTTACAGCAGCTTTGTGTCACAAAGCTTTAACAGGCCTGCTCTGAGTTTTTACAACTGGTTTCACACAGCCATTGGGAG